>NC_022036.1:3592623-3635325 GCF_000317375.1 Microtus ochrogaster
CAAAGCGGTGACTCATTTGAAAGTGTTTCCGTTGGAATGTTTCCAAAGATTGTTTCCGCAAAGAGAAGGTAGACCCAGAGACAGGAATAACCCTCTGGCCGGGCAGGGAACCGAGTGCAGCAGGATGTGATCGTCCTCCGAAGCCGCCAGCAAACTCGCCGACCACAGCCCTGGGCCCTCCGGAAGGGGCGGGCCCCCCGTGAGCGCGCACAAGTCCTCTTCCCGCGGACACGCGGCGCGCCTCAGGCCCCGCAGCCGAGCGCCGAGCGGCCGATCCGTCGCTCCCGCAGCCCGCGCTCGCCTCGCTCGTGGCTCCACCCGCCATTGTGTAAGTGCGCGGCTGCCCGCGCGGGCCCGCGGGGCGGGGGCGCGGGAGGGAGGGAGGGAGAAAGGCCGCCCCTCGCTGCCAGTGCCCGGATGGAAGCTGGCGCGTCTGGGCCACCGAGGCGGCAGCTTGTGGGGGTCCTCCTGCCTCTTTCCCGGGCTTTTCCCTGCCCGCAGCGCTCCTTCCTGGCCTCCCGCCGAGCCTGGGCCAAAGTGCGAGCTGCTCCGCGCTTACTCCTGTCGCAGGATCACAACTGGGAAAGTTTAACTTGGAACTTCTTTTCTTTTCCATGCAGAACCCATAACCCGCTATGGAGCATGCATTTACCCCGCTGGAGCCCCTGCTACCCACGGGTACTGTATTCCTTACCCCGCTTACAGTGTCAGCACGAGGCCCGCAGGGGGACAGCATCCCGACCCTGAAGGGCTGCTGTCTGCACTTGAACCCCCACCTCCGTTGTTTCCTCTTTCCTGCGGGCAAGTCACACAACCACACTTGTGCCTCTGTTTCCCTGTTTGAAAAGTGGACATAAGTATTAGTCTTTGCCCTGCAGAACCTTTGTGCGACCTGAGGGAGTTGATACAGTTTGTGGCCCCTACTTGAAGTTCCAAGAGTAAATAAACATTTAACACATGGAACACATCTCCCACAGCAGAGCAGTCCACGCTGAAACATGAGGGACCCCGATAACTGCCTGTCAGGGACACATTTATCACCTCAAAGTACCTGAACTTGGTACAAGATTAGTAAATGGTTATATAAAAGTCAGAAGGGTTTAACACTAAAGAATTTAATTTTTACTATAATTTTTTAATGTGCTCTATGGATTGAACCCAGGGCCTGAAGAATGCCAGACAAATACCTTTATCAGTAAACTACATGCCAGCCCCAAGGATTTTTATTTTTCAAACTTTGAGAGTATTGCCCTCCACATGGTAGTATGTGGAATGAGTTTTACTAGAAGCATTTATTTTGTAAGTTGACTACAATAAATTGATAAATTGTAAGGCTAGATGTATTTAATTTCCAAATTAGTTTTTTTTTTCCACTACGTATGTGTGTGTGGGTACATGATCATATAGAAACCAGTTGTCAGTTTTTGAGTGTCATACCTCAGGTGCTGTCCAGTTTGTTTTGGGATCTCTCCCTAGCCTGGAAATCATTCATTAGGCCAAGCTGGCTGGCTAACCAATTGGATAGAGTTCCCAGGCATCTTCCTGTGGCCACCTCCCTAGAGCTACGATTAAGTACTAACCACTATGCCATGCATATTTATGTGGGTTCTGAGATTGAATTCACTTCTTCCTGCTTTCCTGACTGAACTGTTTCCCTACTTACTAATTAGTGCTTATTGTGTTTGCACTGTGTGGAATTTTGGGTTCATCATGAGTTTCAGAAGAAGCATCATCTTTCAGTATTTGCCTTTAATTTTTTTAAGCATGTGAATTCAGGGGTCTTGCCCTGAGGTTTGAATTTGATTTGTATTTACCACTAATACATCCTGGGAGTATTGATAGAAAAATGCAAAACCTTCGGTAGTAACAGTAGGTGATGTTGACTCCTTAGCCTTAGTTATTCACTATGCTCAGTTCTTCAGGCAAGTCATGCGTCCTTTAAGGGCTAAGATGGTTTCTAAGAAATGTAGGGTTATGTGTGTCTTGCAATTCCGTGAACAAGCAGGAATCTATCTGCACGTACTAAGAGGGCTACCATGTCACTAGTCTATGTACTATTGTGGAACCACCCTTATATACCTCTGGTGCATCATTATATATTATATAGGTAGAGGAAAATAGTGATAGAATAAGAATTAAAACTTATTTTTTTAACTTGCTTATGACATTTCCTGTTTATTACTGTAAACAGTTTTTCAGACAGAAAGTGTCACATACTTCTTGCAAATTAAAATTCACAGTTTCTAATTATCTAATAATGGCAGAACCAGCAGCATTTCTGAAAATAAACATTGGATCCTGGTGGACTTGTTGACCTTCAGAATGCTACTGTCAGAAGGTTGCTAATGTTCTCTGTCTTGAAAGATGTGCAGAGAGGGTGAGTGCTTAAGATGACATTGAAGCTTTCAAATCTCTAGATTTCAATTTTAGTCTCGCTGCTCAGTGGTTTCTTCATCTGGAGAGCAGAGATACATCACATCCTGGGGCTACCATGACTATCAGTTAAGACACTAAAGCAATTTGACCGGATAGCTAGTAGCTAGCAGATTCAGTGGCTAAGTCAGACAAACAGTTGCAGTGGGAGTCCACGGTCAGTGCTGAGACGGAAGCAGTAAGGTACAAGACGTGCAGCGATCCTCATTTTTATTACATACTCAGGGGAGAAGCCTTGGCTCTTTAATTTCAAATACTCCTAAGTGTACACTGGAGCAAGGTGTGTAAGACTGGTGTCCCATGTCAGGCACAAAATCTTAGAGGTAGAATCCATCGCTCCTGTGGTGGTTCTCAGAATTGCTTCCTCTGTAGATCCCTGTCTCCTTTTTAGCTTTGTCTGTGAAATGACGTTCCCAGCCATGTTTCTGTTGACTTTAGATCTAGGTAAGATGTGGTAACTGAGTGGCTGCTGTGAGACCAGTGCGGTGCCCAGTCCCTTATAGTAATTAAGAAGTAGTGGAGCATTTTTGCTTTGTTTTTGTTTATTGGAGGGATTTTTTTTAAATCAAACAAATATATCCTTTCTCAAGCTGCTAATATTTTACTGTAGTCTCCTGGAACTACTTATTTCAAACAAAATGAGTATATATTTAAATTGTTTTATAGATGGCTATTTTAGAACAGTGAGTTTATATATTATATATATGTATGTGTGTATACATATATTAACTTCAAATGTCGTATGAGCTCCTTATTCATTTTCTTTATGAACAAAATAGGAGTGTTCCTAAGTAAACAGCCCATTCTCCTTAGCAGAGATGATCTTTCTAAGTTGTGTGGTAACTGGGGACTCAGCTCAGTGAAGCATGTGCTTTGCATGTACGTGGTCTGGGCTCCATCCTCCTCACTAAAATCAAACAACTTTTTGTCTTCTTCTGAATTGTAGGCTTGAATGTTTACATAACTAAGCTTAGAAAATAACATTATACCTTCTCTCTGCCAATTTTTCACTGGCTTCTTTGTTGTGGATCATATAAAGAAATATCCTAAGTTATTTATCTCTCCTTTCCCTCCCTTCGCTCCCTCCCTCTTTTATTCCTTGCTTTTTTTGTCCTTTGTGTTCCAGCCTGGCCTCTTGCTTGCTGCATAAATGAGAATACCTCTGAGCTTCTGGTCCTCGTAGTTCCTCCTCTTGAGATTACAGATGCTTACCGCCACTGCACCTGATTCTCTGTGGGGTTAGTAATCCAGTCTAAGGGCTTCCATGTTAGGAAAGTACCCTACCAACTGAGCTACCTCTCCAGACCATGTTTTGTGTTTTCTGATTAGCAATATACATTAAAATTGGTCTTTTCTTAAGGGTCGTATTATTTGTAGTTTGTATGGTTCTTCTCTACAATTGATACTTTGATAACAATGTTTTTGAAAATTTATGCACATGTAGCAGTTTGATAAATTCTTGGAAATGAAAGTGCTGGGTGGAAGGTATTTGTACATTTCCAAGGTCAGGGGAAATGATGAGCTAACATGTGCTTGTCTTGCCTCTGGGTGCTGTGGGCAGTGTAGAAGTGAAAGGCTGCACTTTCTGTGCAGGAGTGCACTGTGAAGTGGGATGTCAGGAGGAGAGTAAGATGCATTCTGGTGAGATGATAGACTGCAGTGCTCACACATGAAGTACGGGGTCTCTAGAGAGGGGGTGAGATGATAGACTGCAGTGCTCACACATGAAGTACGGGGTCTCTAGAGAGGGGGTTAGGGAAGGCAGGAGGGGGCAAAGAAGCCATGGTTGAGCAGACCGTGTCTGCATCTCGAAACGGCCACTTGTGAATGGCAGAGGGAAAGCAGAGGTAGTTGCAAGGGATGGGCCAGCCTTCGGGAGGGCTAGTGCTGCACCCACACAGGAGAGTACTTGCCTAAAGTGGCAGCTGTACAAGGAGATCTGATGATGCTGGAGGATGTTGGCAGGAGTTTGAGAATGGTTGAGAAGTGAGTAATATCAAGAAATGGGGCCTAGAGAACCATTTCAGGGGTAGGGGAAGTTAGAAAATATTTAAAGGTTTCTGTGCATTCCTCATTTGGGGTATTCCATAAAAAACAGGCATTAGAGTACCCTAAAGCTCAAGTAAATCATGTTATCCTCAGCTAGGGGCACATTTACCATTCCAGCACTTGGGAGGAGGAAAGCAGGAGGTTTCCAGAAAGGAAACTGTATCATGATTCTTTGCTAACTGAATACAATCATGTATCTTTTCATAGAAACCTGTGCGTGTAGTTTCCATACATTTGTAAAGAAGTGAAAATTTCCCATTGTTTAATGTACATTTTCTATGTTGGACACACAAATACCTCCTACTGAGAGTTGCCTATGGTAATCAGTGTCAGGTTGTATGGCTATGCCATCTAGATTTGTGTGAGTATATGCTGATAGTCACGTGATGAAACTGTATCAGGAGCTATTTCTAAATCTTATCTCGGTCTTGCAGGCCCTCAGTGTCTGACTCTTGGCTCTTCCCTTCTTCACTTTCTATTCCAGCATTTACTCAAGTGAACATTTATTCCAACTTCAATATGCTCGCCTTAGCTCATGCTGCTTTTATCACACAGAAAGCTTCTTATTAATTTTTAGAATTGTTATTCTTAAATCTTGGCCATTTTCATTGGTACTCAGAGCTAGCTAGTGCTTCAGTTTGCATTTTCTGTATAGGATTTTAAATATATTTTATTGGGATTTAGCATATCTCTAAAGCATTGCTCTTATTTACAAAAGGGGCTCTTTATATAACTGGTTATAGTTTTGAAATTATAATCTCTCTATCTCTGTGTGTGTGTATGTATGTATGTATGTGTGTGTGATGATGCATATATATCACAACACACATATGGAAGTCATAGGACTACTTTCAGGAATCAGTTCTTCATTCTTCTACCGTGTAGATCGTGGCATTGAACTTAGATTGTCGGCTTGGTAATAAGCAGCTTTACCCACAGAGATATCTTACCTGCTGTAGATACAGTATTTTAATTGGTGACATTTTTCATCTACAAAGTAAGGCAGTTTCCTCTTTAATTTTAAGGAGAGTTGTGAAGATGAAAGTATATCTAGCAAGCATTTCACATGGATTAATAGAAGAGACTGAAACCATTTTACCTGTTTTCCTCATTTTCAAGAGTTCAGCTTTTTAAATGAATGAAAATAATAATTAGTAGGGCATTCCCTTGCTGTTCTAAACTTTTTAAACTTTTCATTGTATCCTTGCTAATCTTCACTTTTCAGTCTTAAGTTTTACTGCCTGCTTTCAAGTTTATCACAACATGTCACAGCTCTGTATGTTTGAAACTTTTAAAAGAAAGTAGGATTGATTTCAGCATGACACAGTGTGACATCACTTGGAAAGGGAGCAACAATGAGGGACAGTCCATATTAGGTTGTCTGTGGGCCTGTCTGTGGGGAGTTGTTTTCATTAGATATATTGGTATGAGAAGACCCAGCTTGAAGGTTGAAGGCACCTTCAAAAATGTATGCATTAATCCCCTCTTCTGCTCGTGACTGTAGCTGTGACATGACTAGCTGTTTCTGGCCCTTGCTGATGTGACTTTCCTGCTATAGGGGACTGTGAGTTGGATGGGTAAGATAAAAGGAAAACCTTTCTCCCTTAAGCTGCCTTGGTCAAGGTATTTTTAAAAACAAAACTTAAGACACAGAGGCAGAAGGATTGATGTTTAAGGCCATCGTTGTCTACATAGTGAGTTTCAGGCTAGTTAAAGCTACAGGATGAGGCCCACAAAACAAGCCCACAAAAAGCTTTTTTAAAAAGTTTATATTTTACAATGTATGTCATATTAACTTTTTGCCACTAATGAAGTATTTGGCACAAATGAGTGATAAAGATAGTTTATTTAGCTTTCTATGTTGGGACATCAAAGTCCCAGAGTAGGTAGTGTTCTATGGATTTAGTAAATATTGAGCAGAGTGGCCCTTTTCTGGCAAGGCTCCATATGGGAACAAGCAGTTTGATGTCCATCAGAGGGCAGAAAGAGAAATTCAGGTCCTGCAGTCTTCTGTGAGGGTGCATCTTATTTATATGCGTGCCTCAGCTCTTAAAGGTTTGTACCACCTGACAGTAGTTCACATCCACATGATGGACCAAACCTTTCATTATAGTTATGTTATCCTCAAACTAACACACTATATAAAGTTAGAGAACATAAACAAAATGAGCCGAGTGTGTATCAGTAGCAGAGTACTTTAGCATGGATATGGCCCTGAGTTTCATCTTCAACAGTTCACAAAATAGAACCACACTGCAACCCTCAGAGGCTACCACTGCTGCCACAGTATATGTATGTATACATTTAATCTATGCATTTATATTTACATCCTCCAAGGTATTTGCTATGTGTATCATGTGCTTCAGCTCTTTTAAAACAAAATCAGAAATATTATACAAATTGCTTTATTCAATTTATGACTTCACCTATCATATTCCATAGTATGTATTGCTGCTCATATTTGAATTTCCACTGTTCTAGAATTTGTTTTCCCAGTTGCTTTCTTCCTGTGAGGACCACCTGTGCATTTTATTAAGTTTTTTTGAATCTATCATACTTGTTCCTCACATTTTTAATTCTCCTTGACATCGTTGACATTTTAAATAAAGCTTTTACATCAGCCTTAAATAGATCTGATGGAATAAAAAAATAAAGCAATTTGATATGTCATACAACTCACTTCAGAAATATAACTTCTGAGTCAAAAATTCCATTTTAGTTTCTACATATAATTTGATCTTCATAAATAAATTTTATGCTGGCAAGCCTTTTATTGATCACTTTGCATTTCTTTCCAAAAAGATTATAGACTTTTAAATTTAGAAAAGATTCCTTTGAGCATGATGCTCTTGGGAGTTATTTCTTCTAAATTGAATTACCATTATTGAGGTTTGTTCTAAACTTAATTACCATTTTAAGTATTATTAATGCACATTTGATCCAGTCAGCATAATTATATTACAGACTTTTGTAATAACTAACGTTTGCATGACATTGTATGCTCAGCATAGTTCCAGTGCTTCAGCGGGGCAATTCCTGTGGAGAGTGTGTGGAAATAAAAGGTTTGTGCTTTAGATGTCCTCATCTTAGTTCTGTGACCTTCCCATGTCAATTTCTGTGAGCCTTGGTTTCCTTATCTACATAACAAATGGATAAATCTAAACATTATTCCCTGGGCAAATTTAAGATATTTTAGTAGGTAATTTAAGGAGAGGTCTGTTCAAATGTAGAGTTCTCTTACTAGAACTTTGTACTCTAATAGTTATCATGTAGCTGAATATAACATGATAAAAAGGCAAAAATTGCACTCCATTATTAGGGCATTTTCAATATTTTGTGATAATATTCTAAGTTACTTTGGCCGCCTTCTCTGAGCCACAATTATTTTCTTCAAGAACACATTTTAAGAGGCTGAAGAGATGGGATAATGATTAAAAGCATGTACCGCTTTTGCTGAGGACCCAGTTTGGTTCTCACAGACATACATACATACACATAATTTTAAAAATCAATCTTTTTTTTAAAACATCAGGACTTTATTTTCCAAACATTGTAAATGCTTGAAGTCCAAGATAAGGTATCTTGATTTGTTTTAGCTTCTTCTATAGTTACATCTGTCGGTCTTGCAGATGATATTAAGTTCCTGTGAACACACATTATTGGCAGTTGTTCTGTGCACTATTTCAAGTTCTTATGAAAATACCAGTCATGTTTCGATTAATACCAACCCATATAAGCTCATTTTACTTTACCTTCTAATAAGAATTTAGCCATGATTTGAGTTTCACTGTTGATGTATGGCTCGTGGTTTATAAAGTGCTTTTGTGATAGAAGCGACCGTCACCAACCGCAGTTGCTGGTCAGCCATGCAAAGCAAACGTTATACATCTGGTATTCTGCAATTCTGTAGGTTTGTTAAATGTGCTTTTCACTTATTTTCAGTTTATGATAATTTTATTAGGTCATAACCCTATTGTTAGTTGAAGAGACTCCTGTAGTCTAATGATTACCAAATAAGGAAGTTTTTAATGTCACTACAGTAGGATATAGCTGATATGTAGAAAGTCATTTTTGTGTGTGTCTGTGTCTGTCTTTCTTAGATGCTGTTTGTGTATCTACACAGTTCTGTTTGTTCATTTGATACTTCTTCATTATCCACTGTTAAAGAAACATTGCTCGGTAATATTTATTAAAACATAGCAAGGAAGAGTCCATTCAGGACCATGGAGGAGAATACAGGAACCCCTGTAGCCAGGTCTTATCATGTTCATGAGAGATTAGATTCATAAACTATGTATGTTGGGACCTGTTAGCCCAGGAGCAGGGTGGGTAACCAGTGAATGGAACATTTTTAAGAGGAAACATCAGGTGATGGGGGAGTTTTGCTTACAACAGTCTAGAAGGATCTTGCTGGCGACAGGCCAGGATGCCTGTGCATTAGTTCAGGATGCTGGAGGATGAGAAGTACTATAGGGTATGGAAGACAGGACCTAGCTACATCATGTTTGAAGGAAGTGTCCAAAGGGCCTATGGGAAGGTTCAGATCCTGACCAAAGTCTGGCCGAAGAATCTCTCTTCTGACATGGGTCTTGCCCTGTGGTGCATGCGTAGGGAAAGGACGAAGAACTGGCATCATGCCTCCTATGAGCTAGCCCCTTCTTGTCACTGCAACAAATACCTGAGAAGCTCAAAGGAGGGAAGGGCTGGGAACGTGCTTTCCAGCGGTAGAGAATTTGATTATCATGGGGAAAACAAAGAAGAAATTTACTTTGGCTCTTGGTTTCAGTCCTGTTGCTTTAAGCATTTGAAGATTACACACAGCACACTTTGCCATGTAGGCTGCTCACCTCTTGGTTACTGGGAAGCAACATCTCCTTTAGACTCCCCATCTATATTCAATGACCTGACCTTCTTCCCCAGGTCCTGCCTCCCAAAGGTTCTTCCTCTACCCAGTAGTTTCTGGTGACCAATCTCTCAACTTACAGATCTTTGGAGGACAAATAAATTTCAGCCTAAAACACTCTGAAAAGATTCAGCCTACAGCAGGTAGTTTAAAGTAACAAACATAATTTTGTATGTAATTAAAATTTTCCTAATAACCTCTTCAAAAGGGGTAATTTTATGTTAGTTGCTCTAAAATGTTGCTATTACTTGTAATCAGTGTAAAAGTTATAGACGTCAGGGTTTACATTCCTTGTTCTAAATTTCCATTCTTCAGGAGATGGTTTACATTTCTGTCACATTTAGTTTAGGTGCTAAATTTTCATTGAATATACTCGATATAGATTTAGTTTGTAATATATTTTATCACAAATGGCTGATAAGCGTCTTGCCAAGGCTACAGCTAAGGACTGTGTTATTTTATTATCAGGGTCTAGCTAGGAAAAATCTAAAGGACAAATTGAATTTTAGAGTTTTAAGGGTTAATCCCAACTTTCTTTTTCAGTGATCAATAAATAGTCTCATAACTTTGTAATTAACTTTACAGACAATAGAAAGCATATTTCTTCTCCAAGGTCAGTCCTGAGTAAAGGTGTTGTTAGAGATAGATTGGGGCTGAAACCTGGGTGTTCTGCTCATGTGCTTCTTTGTGTCAATAGGGCTTTGTTGTTTGCAATGAAATAGTTGCTTGCTTTTGAAATCTGGCAAAGGGTGGTTCTTGAGTACAATGGAAATTTTCTTGTCTCAAGAGTGCATATCTCAGAGAGCAAAGCTGTCACACAAAATCA
The DNA here is from genome assembly GCF_000317375.1 of Microtus ochrogaster. Taxonomy (NCBI): domain Eukaryota; kingdom Metazoa; phylum Chordata; class Mammalia; order Rodentia; family Cricetidae; genus Microtus; species Microtus ochrogaster. The sequence continues at coordinate 3,602,835 of NC_022036.1, forward strand.
ATGGCCATCTGAGCCACTCCAGAGCAGTGCCTTCCAGGTCCTTTGTCTTGTCAACTCAATGAATGAAACTTGGGACAGTGGGAAGGTGAGTTTAGAAAGGAATTTTATGATGGGATTATAGGTGTGAGCAGGAGATAGCTCCTATATAGGAGGAGTGGATCCTAGAAAATGGGTGCCGTCAGGCTCTATCCTGGGGGCCTTTTTAATAAGACTGGCAGAAACTGGGGTGAGGCAAGGAGACGTGATCTGGTCAGTGTTTCCAGGTGCCTTTCAGTTTGGGTCATCTTCACACTTCGGGGTGTGCATGCAGGTTGTGGAAGAGGGAAGAAAGATGAAGGGATCCTGATCAGAATCAGAGCTCCATTCTGCCCAAGACTGGGCAAGGTTATTTCTAGCTTCTGGCTCAGGACAAATACCTCAACTACCCTGGCCATTTTCTGTCGTCCATTCTTACCATTTTAGAAGTTAGAACTCACTTACAGATTTTTTTAAAAACAAACAAACAAACAAACAAACAAACAAACTTTTGAAAGAAAAAAAGAGAGGGTCTTGGGTCTCTTCTCCATAGAGTAGTAAATGCTGAGACTACTCCCCAGGAATTGTGTTTTTATTGTTATGGGTTATGTTAATCAAATTTCACTTGTCTACATAAATGCAAATCCATCTCATGTAATCTTCAGCTGTAAGGAGCCCTCCTTGGCAAGCTGCTGCTTTGACTGCGGTGCTTTCCTTTCTGTGCAGCTTGTAATTGTCAGGCTTCTCCCTTTTTTACCAGCTACAGTGTATGTATAATATGCCAAAACTTTATGTCATCATTGAGCTTCACTTTGTGTGCTATAAGTTTAATTTTTTCCCCAAGTTTGAGCTGAATTTTTTTGTTTGCCTTGCTTTTTGTTATACTGTTAATTATGTTTCATTGTATTTGATGATTAAAGTTTTTAATTCCTCTATTGTTAATGGCCAAATTGTTTCCTTCATTCTAAGCAAGATGTCATTACTTTGAAAACTGTCTTCTCCGCACCATGCAGAGTATTATTCTCTTTGGCTTTAGTGGTAGTAACATTTCAGATCACTCCTCTCCCAGTTGTTCTGTTAGTATTTTGATAGTTATATGCTGTTTGAAGCTAAGGGAATCCTATTCATTTAGATTAAATAACTGAAAATATAAAGCAAATCTCTGAGGACACTTTTAATATTGTTAGGCTTGTTTTCCCCCACACCAACTATAAATAGGGGAAAATAAAATCTGTAGGTTTTGATACATTAACAGCAGATGGCTTTGATCTTCAGGAAATCAATGACTTTTTGGTTTGGTCAATGTTTTGGTTTGGTCAATGACTTAGGCATATTTTTAGCTAGTTCTTTTAAATTGACCCATTTCTATAATTCTGTGTATCGACATGAGACTGTGGCCTACCAGATAAGGTTCTGGTGTCTGTCTCCTTCGGCAGCTATATGGCATCTCCCTCACTCCACCTACTCTCTCTCTATAGCTCTGTTCAGATTTCCCACCTGGCTTTATTCTGCCCTGCCATAGGACAAAGCAGTTTCTTTATTAACCAATGGTAATAAAATATATTTACACAATATAGAGGGAAATTCCACATCATCCTAACCCAAGTGCTGTGAGCTGTGAATCTGTGTTTGCAGGGATGGGAAATCTGTGCCACTCCCCATTGTGCCTGCCATGTGCTGTCCTTGTTATCCTCAAGGTGGGCTGATTCCTTGTTGGGACATAGGCAGCTCTGTCTTTTCGAGAAAACACACAGCTCTGTTATGGTTGATGCAGTAACCCAGCATCAAAAGGAAAAAAAGATAAACTTATTCTAGGCCAAGTGTGAGTAAAGAAGTATGAGGAAAGCTTTTGGGTTGCTGAAAGCTTGGGGTCTATTTCTACATTCCTCAGACATTTCCCTAATATAAAGCTAGTCACACAGGAATGGGCAATAAATGGTTATTCAGGTACTGAGTAACCTATGATGATTTGGTTCTGTGCTTTCAGTATTCCATCTCTTTATAATTACTGGAATCATAATCAGTCTTATGGCATGTTTAATACAGGTGTGGCTTTTTCTTTGGCGTATTCCTTCACACTGGACAAACACCTGGTAATTAAAAATGTACATTTTATTATTTAGCTTTTGGCTAAGGTCAAGTATGCAAATATAAATTAAAATAATGGAAACTTATCTTTATTTTTCTTAGTTTGCAACTTAAATATCATAGAAGACTTTTACTTGATTTTATTTACTCTCCAAAATACTGACAAATCTGAACTAGACTGTTTTTCAGGTTTATATTGATATCATTTGTTGAAATATTACATGTGCCAAGAACAGTTCCAGGCATGGGAAGGTATCCCAGTAGGCCTTCTACTTTTCAGTCCTACCATCCCTTCTTGGAAAGTTAGTACCTCTCAGTTTCTCAACAAGACCCTGCTACCCAGTATTCCAAATGACAACAACTACATATTTATAATGCTAACCAGGGCTTGTGGTTCATCATCAGATGATACAAAGCTTCCATAGCAATTATTAAAATAGCAACAGAAACTAAGAAATCTTTCCGCAACATTGTATAGATTTATAAAGTTTTCATGTGATATATTCAAACCTTGCTACTCAACTAAAGTCCTAGGTGACTATGAAACCCAGCATCTCAAGCCCCATTCAGATTGGCAGAATAAAAGCCCACCTTTCAGTGGTACCTCCAGGTCAAGCCTAAGTCCCTTAAAATTTAGGAAGCACTTGCCTAAGAGGCATATAAGCAAAACCTTAAATGCTAATGTTTGTTGCTATCCAGTTTTATCCAATTTTCTTTTAAAGCGAGTGATGCCCTGTGGTTTTCCTTTGAATTTCCTTTCCTTTGTTATTGTCTGGGTGAATGTATCTAGACTAGTCTGTAGTGCAGACAACATTCATTTGAGAGTAGCATGCTAATGTCCTCTGTTCCAGTAGCATCTTTGGTGACTGTCTTCTTTGGGGTACTTGCTGCACTTCTCAGAGTAGCTGCATATGCTTCTATTCTGTCAGTATGTTTGGTGCAGACAGAATGTGAAGCTTTCCATGTAGTTTTGATTTGGTGCTGCTTTGAGTGCTGGGGAAATAAAGCTAACATTTCTATATGTAATTACCAGCCCCAAAATAATGTTAGAAAATGTACTCTTAAAATCTGAGTACTATAATGGTAATCTTCGTAGTCTTCCCTCTCTGATTTAGAACCATGGAACAGATTCAGCAGATCTTCCCATGTCTCTAGAGGGTTAACAGGGAAGACCCATCCTGACTGTGCAGCTTCCTTTTTATGCTGGAGCTCACTGAGTACAGGAAGGAGGAAGTCAGCTGACTGACATTCCTTCCCTCTGCTCTCTGGTCTGCCAAGATGTGAACTGCTCTGCTTCACCAAGTTCTTCCTGACATTTCCAGCAATGCACAAAATAAATCTTCTTAAATTACTTTGTCATTGTGCTCCCAACAGTGCCAAACTGACTCATACAAACAGATTAAAGTCCCTTTAAAGGAGTGGTTCCTTGAGGGAAATGCTAATCTCCATGATGCTTTCCAAGCAAGAGACATCTGTGAAAGAGTGCTTTTTCTCAGATGACTTCAGCAAAGCAATCACATTGTCACAGTCCTTTCTCTAATGACCCCATTCTGATACATGAATCCATTATGCTAATTTTGGGAAATGTGCTTTGAAGAATAATGATGTTAGAAATCATTAGACTTTTCCTTCCTTCCTCTCCTTCCTTTCTTTTTTCATTGATAAAAATAAGATTTTTTTCTCATTTAAATCTTTGTTTTGTTTTTCCTTCCTTTTTAATAAAATTATTCTCTCGTACAGTACATCCCTCTACTCCTCCCTTTCCCCTTCCTCCATCTTCCCCAGATCTACTGCTCCTCTGTTTCACTTCAGAAAAATGCAGACCTCCCAGGGATATCAACTGAATATGGAATAAGACTAGGCACAAACCTTCATATCAAGGTTAGACAAGGTTAGACCCAGTAGGAGGAAAAGAGTCCCAAGAGCAGGTAAAAGAGTCAGGGACACACATTAGTCCCATCATTAGGAATTTCACAAAGTCCCAAAGCTAAGCAATATATATGCAGAGAAATGATTCATAATGATATTTTGCTATACTCATATATATCTAAATCTATCAATGGAAAGATAGCATGATAGATAGATTTAGATATAGCAATGCCCAGTAGTCATCAGAGAGGCTTCCTCTAGCAGCTCATGGGAACAGATATAGAGACCCCACAGCCAAACATTAGGCAGATCTCTTGAAGCCCTGCAGAAGAGTGGAAGAAAGGATTGTAGGAGAGAGGGGTCAATGATCTCATGAGACCAAGATCCATAGAATCAACTAAGCAGGACTCATTGGGGCTCATAGAGACTGAACTAGCAATCATGGAGCCTGTATGGGTCTACAGTAGACTTTTTCTTATTCTCTTTTTCTTCCTACTTTTCTGGGAATCAGAGCTCTGAAATTGTTTGCTCTAAGATAGAATGATCCAGGCCACTTGAAAGTGCTTTCAAGTTGCCTCTTGTGATCCTTGTTTGATCTGTGATCTGTATATAAAGGGAACCTGCTTCCCACACCTAGTGTGTATGTCTGTGTGTGTGTGTGTTTGTGTGTTGAGCCAGTACTTCAAGTCCCTTATGTATGTGGGAGCATATTCACACATGACTACAATATGGTAGGGACATCAGAGGGAGCCAGAGCTGAAATGGCTGAGTGCTTATAAAAGGATTCTGACAACTATATAATTTGGGAAATCTACATCAATACTGTATGGAATTTGTATACTTTGATGCATATCAGATGGAGTATAGGTTTTTGGGAGTAGAATTATAAAATATGAGATCTGAGTCTCTGATACATATTCCTAGATGGCTTTCTGGAAAGGATGGATGAATCAGACTGACAGCTCAGCAAGAGCTCATTAGTGTCCTTTTTAGTCTGGCCTTGTTGGAACGTGCTAGAAAATTTTTCTTTCTAGACAGCATATCATATAGCCCAGGTCGGTCCTAATCTTGAAGAGTGTATGTTTGTGTGTGTGTGTGTGTGTGTGTGTGTGTGTGTGTGTGATAAGCATGTATACCTGTTCAAATGTGTGTGCAGATTCAAATGGGGGCCAGATCTCAGCACTGGACTCTTATCTTGTTCTCTACCTTACTTTTTAAATAGGTTATCTCACTGAACTTGGAATTGACCAGTTAGGCATGCGGCCACACTTTGGTTATTCTGTGGGTGCTGGGGATTGGATCTCAGTCCTCATGCTTCTTATAGCAGTGGTGAGCCCATGAACTCACACTTCTAACTTTTCTGCCTCTTCCTTCCAAGTGTAGAGTTACAGGTGTGTACTGCCACCACTGTTTCATGTAGTGCTAGGGTTGGTTTGAACCCAGGACTTCATACATGCTAGAGAAGCAGTTTGTCCAATGCGTGTATCCCTAGTCCATCTTTGCAAATTTTGGTGGAAGAATGTGTGGCACATTGTTTCTGTTTCCCAACTCCTATCTCAAGATTTTTTCTTTAGTCAGATTAACATTAGCCATAATTGATTTTGGGAAAATTATTAGGACTTCAAAAGTTATCATGTCCTTTCTGTGTAATTCTGTGTAATTTGTCTCACGGACCCTGAAATGACTGGGGTGCACTCCTTTTCTTTCTTTGTTTTTCTTTATGGTTTATTTATTTTTATTTTACGTTCATTGGTGTTTTGCCTGTATGTATGCCTGAGGGTGTTGAATCCCCTGGAACTGGCATAATAGACAGTTGAGAGCTGACATATGGGTGCTAGGAATTGAACCAGGGTCCTCTGGAAGAGCAGTAAGCACTCTTAACCACTGAACCATCCCCCCTTTTCTTTCTTTAGGTAGATTGTTTTATAATACTGTGGTAGTAGAAGTTAATTAATAGTTGCACACATAACCCTTATCTATAATATTGCAAACAATTTTTGTGTAGGGGCATGTAATTGATTTCTACCCTGACAAACAGGTGATCCAAGATATTATAGCTAATTGTTGTGAGGTAGAAATTGTAAAAACACCAAGTTTATAGTATTTTATCTCAATAATTTTATTTTTCTGGTTCACCATAGTCAAAAACATACCTAACAATTCCTTTAATCAAATAGTTAGGTCTCTCGAGGCAGTGGTTGTGCACGCCTTTAATCCCCTCACTTGGGAGACAGAGACAGACAGATCTGTGGGAGTTGGAGGCCAGTATGGTGTAAAAGCCAAGTTCTAGGACAGCCAGGGCTGTTATACAGAGAAACTCTGTCTTGAGGAAAAATGAGTTAGGTGTCAACCACACAGGAATAGTTTGTACAGTGTTCCTGACATTCCCAGAGCGCTGGCTGTCTTGATGCTTACAGAGCCCTTGTTACAGCAGATGTGCCATTTTAATAAAATCAGGAAATTTATTTCAGTAATACTTTTGACCCATAGCCATATCTTGAAATTTGTACTCATGTCCTCAAAGTTGAATAAAGTCTCTGGCATGTGATCATTTTGTATTTATAGGAAAGCCAGTTTTAGTTTTTGGAAATTATGCTTCAATATCAGTTAAATCATGCCTATTTCATTGTTAAGTAATTGTTTTGATTTAGATTTTCCTGTAACTGATATATAGCAACCTGTTTAACAAACACATATGCACCCCCAAAGTGTAGACTATAGCCTTTCACAGCCTGGTGCAAACTCGGTGTAGAGACAGGGAGCATGCTCTACCTGGTGTGCTGTTGTTAGTGCATCAGGGGAAAATGCAGACACGTGGTGAGGCAGAAGGCACCTTCCACAGGAAGGTGTGGGGACCAGACAGAGTGCCCTGGAAATAGCCCAAGAGGAATTCTCCCTGCATAGTGCTCCATTGTTTGCTCTAACAGCCCAGCAGCCGCCTATAACAGCGGGAGTTTCCAGGTGGAGAGAGAGGGAGTTTTAGTTCCTCAGCCGCCATCTCAGTTGTTCTTTCTTTAGCTCCTGGGAGAGATCCAGAAATGAATGTAGGGAGACAGGAAATAACTTCTAGGGCTTTCTGGAAGTGCATCTGTTTTCTCACCTGTTCTTTAGCTATGCTATGGACACAGTAGTCAGCAGTGTTACATTTGGGCAGCAGTTGCCTAGTTTAGTGTGCTTTAATTCTCCTAAAATTGGTCGCATGTCCCAAGTGTTACTGTCTAACTGTAGAAGTGACTCCCCCACCTCAAGTCACCAAGTATTGTATTGAACTTTGCTTTTCCCATCATTTTCAGTTTTTTTTTTTTAAATAAAAAACATTTAGTTTTGTATCTGAATTTGGAAATAAGAACCCCTTGGGGTTTGGTGGCTCTTCAGGGAGTGGAGAGTAACAAACTGACATAGCTCAGAGTGAGCGCTGACATGGGAACCTTGGGAATCAATGCCCAGGGACCGGAGAGAATAACAGGGTGATGAGGATTTCCAGGTGTCGAATGCCCACGGCTTTGCTTTAAAGTACTTTTCAGGACTAGAGTAATTTAGGCCTGGGAAGTCTGGTGGGAACTTTATGCAGTGTTAGTTTCAAACTGTAAAATAATTTAGTTCTTTAGTTTCTGCTGTCTCGATCCCCAATCACTATCATCCTAGGAACAGTTGGTTTCTGAAAGGTCTCCCATGCCGGTTATCCACTCACCTGAATTTGTGTTATGAGTTGCCATAGGTGAGTTAAAGAAAGCTCGCCATAATTCCTGTTGACTAAAATGCAAGTGAAGAGAATCCATGTGCTGACTGACGCAAACTGATGACATTCATAGAAGCCACTGTTCACTCTGCAGTGTGCTCTGGACTGTGACGTTAGATAGGTGCGAAAGGATCATGCGTATGGCAGCATGGGAACTCAAACCTATCATCGATTTAACTTTTCCATTACTGTGAGGAGATGAGTTACCATTTCCACTTGCCAGGTAGGAACAGTGCTTGAGATAACGTCCGACAGTGCGCTTCTGCCCTTCCATTGTATTTTGAAGTGTAAATGGCTTACGTTTAGTCAATCTCATTGTGATATTGAATCATTTTTACGGCATCTGGAGTTAGAGCCGCTGCCGCAGATGTTAACAGGCACAGAAGCACCACTCACTGACGAGAACACTTCAGAGATGACTGCGTTCTGTGAGGACTTTTCAGCTCTCTCCACTACAGACTGAGTCATATTTGTGCTGTGCACACTGCTGCTCATTTCAGTGTCTTTATGTTTGCTAACCAAGATGACCCTTGGTCGTTACTATGCACTTAGGTGTTTTGAGGCTGTGGTGGTTTGGATGTGAAATGCCTCCCCATAGGCTCATGTATTTGAATACTTGGTCCCCGCTTGGTGGTACTGTCAGGGAAGTTATGGAACCTCTAGGAGTTGGAGCCTTGAGTCTTGCTGGAGGAAATATGTCACTGGGGTAGGCTTTGAAGGTTTGTCACCTAGTTCCACTTTCTAGTTTCTCTACCTTCAGTACTGTGGAAATGTGATCTGCGTGCTTCTTGACTACCAGATTTTCCTCATGCTCCCTTGCAGTGATGGACTTAGTGACAGTGTAAGGTTTAGATACATTCAATCTGACAGTATAGCTTGATGGGTTACCACTATAAAGTGTGTGTGTGTGTGTGTGTGTGTGTGTGTGTGTGTGTGTGTGTTACAGCTGGATGTGGCTCTATTTCTCTTTTAAATATTCTTCTTTCTCCCAATCTTTACCACTCTTCTCTCTGAAAACCCATTAAACATTTTCTTTTTGCCGGTCAGTCAGGCTAGCACCATCTTTATTGGGGAATGGTGCTTTATTTGGGACTTACCTATTTTTGAGACTGGAACTTGATAGATTCTGTAAGTTTGACTTTGCAGGCTTAGCCTCAAGCAGCTTTTCCACCACAGCCTCCTTGGTAGCTAGTCTTTCAGGAACATACCACTATACCTCACTTTTGTAATTTTATTTTTGGTCCTTGTGTTTGGAGGACTCAGTGTTTTTGTTCATTTCAATATTTTTAAATTTGTCGTTTGCCTCTTCAGAGATAGTACTGCCAAATTTTAACATTCAGAAGAGGCCCAGAGTGTATTTGCTGCTCTGTACTGTATCTGATCTTCAATAATAGTGGTGTTAACTCCTACACATGTTCATGTCCTGTGGTGAGTTCTACAGTCTGGATATCTGGAGATGGATGACACTGACCACCGCTAACTCGTGACTCATGTACTTACTTGGTGTCAAGGCATAGCTATCACATCCTTCCCCAGGGTTAGTTAGGTAAATGGATAGAACTGGAAAATACCGTATTGAGGCAGCCTGATTCAGAAAGACAAGTATCACATGTTCTCTCTCCTTGAGGTACCTAGCTCCAAATCTTCAAATGTGAATGTATAACCTGGAGTAACTTCAGAAAGCAGGAAAATAAAAGGGGATAGGTATGTGTTTTGCAACAGAGAGGGGAATAGCGGGGCACATGTGGTCTGAAGGGGGAAATGGAGAAAAAGCTGGGAGTGGAGTCAGAGTGACTCGACCTAGGGAAGGAGAAAGAAGTTAAATATCGAAGAAGGTGGGAGGTTGGTAAAATAAGTGTAATGGTGTCTTCAAAATTTATAAGGAATTATACAATTAGCTATTTAACAGAACTCCTGATACTAGGCATAAGAAGTCCTATTTTGAGTTGTTAGGATGGTCCACGAGATTTCAAAAATATATGTTACTTCTATTACCCTGGTTGCTTCACAGAGGTGGAAAGTAACACACTTTTGTTGGAGACTCCATGTGTTCCAGGCACAGCAGCTAGAGGACCAAAGTGGATCTTACCTGAAAGCCACCTCACTGAGGACTAGCTTTTATGGTACTAGGAGCTTTCAAAAAAGGGAAACAGCAATAGTCCTCCTTAGGTATGATGCCTACAAACCACAACAGCGACCACCATGGCAAGAAAACCCTAAGGTTGCAGCAGCGGCATGCTTACTTAGCTGGTAACCAACAGCTCTCTAATTGGACTTTTAAGACCTACTCAACAAGGGGGAAATTACCAGTACTAGAATCTTAATACCCAGGACTAGAGAAGTCATGGATCCTGAAGGATAACCTAGAACTGCCAGATTACTAAGCCAGCACAATCCCTAATTACATTCTAAATAATTATTCTTTTTTTTTAAAGATTTATTTATTTATTATGTATACAGCATTCTCCCCGCATGCCAGAGGAGGGTGCCAGATCTCAGTACAGATGGTTGTGAGGTTGTGAGCCACCATGTGGTTGCTGGGAATTGAACTCAGGACCTCTGGAAGAGCAGCCAGTGCTCTCAATCTCTGAGCCATCTGTCCAGCCCCTAAATAATTATTCTTATACTCAGATAAGTGAAGTTCTCACCCCATATCCAGGAAATTTCTTTTTTCAATATGGAGGCCATTACCACAACCAATCAAAATGCAGAGTTGTGGAACCCATTCCCAACTTCCGTGGCTCTTTTGTTAGGTCAGTTATATTTTGAGATATCAGTATTATTACTATCTATATTCATATCTAAATTTCAAGAGCTTTGTGGTAAGATGATTCTGTGTAGACCTTAGTCCCTGCTAGTCACCTTAAAGCTATCTTAGTTCCATATCTGCTCTCATAGTATCATAGTACTGAATGCAAGTTCCATCAAATTTGGTTAGATCCAGGCTTTCTGGTGTCCAATAGTATTTTGTACAGTATTTCATGCATATAAAGATATTCACTGAATGGAAATAGACTAAAGATAAAAGCACACACAGCAAGTTCTTAATGTTGTGTATCATAAAAGTTGTCTTTTTATCTAAACCAGCATATACTGTTTTTAGCCCTATCTCATGATAGACTTTTTGATAATGTGTCTTTTAAAAATAGAATTCTGTCAGTTGCTAATACAAACACATTCAGTGTTTTGTTTTTAAACAAAATTAAAGTGTTTGAAAACATATAAACCCAAACCGAATTTCATGAAGTTTCCATTGTAAAGCTGTGTGGTGATTGTGTATGGAATCTTCTGCCACACAGCAGCATATGAATAGAGCCGTGGGTCGAGGGCATTTCATGACTGCTGGAAATTGTGAGCTTTGAGTCAATCTTTCTGTTCTTTGTACATAGCTGAGGTCATCCTTCATCTTTTCCAGTGATATATTATTGAACTGAGAGAATACCAGATTTACCTCTGTAAAGAAATTGATTAACTCCAGGGCTCCAACAAACAGGAAATTTAAACTTATTTGGTGAGCTTTACTCAAAGTCTGTGCTTCTAATTTTACAATGCATTTTCTCTCGGAAATGAGGGTTCAGTACTGGTTAAAGTTTCAGAGAAGCTCATACACAGTACCTAAGGCACAGTGTAGTTGAAATGTAGTTTCTACAAGAAAGCTATTGTTCCTAACTTCCGAATTTTGTTAGCAAGTGTGAGGACGAGCACACTGGAAGCATGGGAGGAAACCCAGCTTCTGTGGTAGCCATGGATTGAGGATGTAGTTCTGGAGGAACGATACTTGCATAGCATGGATGAGACACAGGCACTGACCTGGCACCTTGGAAAGCCAGGGAAAAAATAAAAGAAGTGGTGACCTTGTATGTATATAGGCTCTCAATCCTCTTGGTTGCCTTTCATGTACTCCAGCTTGGTTTTCTTCCTTGGGCCTCCTTTTATGTATTACTGCTTTAATTGTGCAATAAACCATAGGCTGCATTATAATACTATTTTTTCCTTTACTTAGTGATTGTAAATGAGCAACTGAATCTTTCAATGGGGAAAGCTAATTATAATGTAGAACTGAAATCTGAGCATTCTCAAAGAAGCTTGGAATATATTGACAAGGTTTTTTGTTTGAAAATTAATTTCTTTTATCTCCATTCTACATCTTAACACAAGCTTTCAGAATATGAACTAATTCAGGAGACTGTTCTTTCCTACAATGTTAGACTCCTGCACCATGATAGCATGCTACATTTTCACCACAGTTTGAAAGTAATTCTCTTCCTCTTTAAAATAGCAGCACTGTCAAGTTCATGGCAGAATGATGCAAATAATTTTCGTGGGCTGTAACTATTACTATCCTACATATGTAATTTCAGGTGTAGTCAATCTTTATGCAAGCTGGATTTCCAGGCAGCAGATAAAATACTTTGCTCATGCCAAGATTTTAAAGTTTATTGTATTTTTATTAAATGCTCTATGTTTAGAGTTGTCTTGAAAATTAGGATATTTAAAAGTGTGAGTGCCCACAGAGTAGATGCTCATGAAATCTTCATAGAAATGCAAGTTTCCAAGGATGTCTCCTAAATGAAAGGTTTCGTGATTTTCTATCAGACAGGTTTTCTGCTTTCCACAGGAATGGTGATGGAGGGTTTCTGCCTTGCACTACAGCTGATCTGATAAAGCCATGGCGAGCCCTTGGAACACAAGGTGTCTCCATTGTAAACAGAGCAGTAGCTCTACTTGTACTGTACTTGTACTGTCTAAGAAGCCATAGCAGAGTCCCGAGGTCTTTTCAGAGCGGCGGCTCCATCCTGGTTAATTTCGAGTGTAATTTGGCTCTAGATGCCATGGCATTAGTTTCTGATTGAAAGTGCCATCTGAATTCAGAATTATGTTTGTTTGTTTGTTTTTATCTAGATCCTCTCTGCATACCTGTGTCTCTATGTGTCCCTCTTCGTAGTCTTCCCTTTTGTGCTTTTCCTGATGAATTTTCACGTGCAGTCTTTATTTCCCTCTTCTTGAGGGAAATCACCACATTAAAGTTCATGGAAGACTGAATCAGGTGATACTGATTTCTACCCTAAGTACCTCTGACTCTGCTTCTACTTAGCTCTGCTTAGTGGTGTAGAGGTCAGGAACCATGTGCTGGCTAATGAAACACACAGCTGACTTCTGTATGTGCATGCGGATGGCTATCTTAGGGGTGCTGGAGAATTTGCCTGTGGGCAATGAAGAAATCAAATGTGATTTTTCTGAAGGGCAATGAAGGAAGTATGGTAAATGTCCTTGAGTGCTTGTCACTGAGGAAGTCAGGCTGAAGGTCTGCATTGGCTGCAGATCACAGAGCTGCTTCTATGGCTGAGTGGTGACGGCAGACAGCATGTGATCTTAGAGGAACAGCGCTGAGCACTTCATCTATATAATTACAGATACTCAGAATGTCTGGGCATTCATCACTGAGGAAGCTGCTTGAAGAGAACATGAAAAGCGACAAAATCTTTGCCATACACCAAAAAGCCTTCATAGCCTCTAAAATTATGTGCAAAAAAATGTATTATAAGAGACAAAGACTTAATAAAAGTTGCATACAAGTCTGGAGATTTTTCAGTGATTTCAGAGTGCAAATTGAAGTCTCATTTTTAAAATGTGAAGCTTTGTGGAAATATACAGGGGAAAGTAAGTATGTTTCTACTGCAACTGCAGACTAAATATGAATAAATGGGTGTAATTTGGTAGGAAAATACTTTTATTTGGAACTTCCACTGAGTATTTATATGCATTTCTGTGGAATCTAGTTTGCATTTTGCTGCATACTTAACTAAGAAACATGGAAGTGAAACTTAAATCACAAGAGGATAATTGCTTTAGTAGGCTGTCATAAGCACAGGGTAAATACCAGCCTGCCATTTATCTTTTATAGTCAGGATTTTCATTACTGTAAAACGTTGCTTTAAAAGGGCCTTGCATAAATATAATTGGTTGTTTATTAACAAACAAATCCAAAGACATGAACTTGCTCAACTTGTAGAGGCAATAGAATCTGGGCAGTTATCCATTTCTTGAATTTGATGTTGTTAATTTGGGAATATTATACTGATACTCTCTATATATACAACTTATGTTATGGGAATTACTTTAAAAGTATTTCCTTTTTATTAAGTTAAAGTGCAATAATATTGTTAGTGAAAAATGATCTTTGAACAGTCTTTTACTTTAAAAATTTCATTAGAAATAATTGAGATTTTTGTGCTGCATTCAGTTACGTCACAATTTACATAATGCTGATTGGTAAGGATTGTGGTAAAATGTAAATTGGGTTTTGTAATCAGGCTGGTACAACTTGTTGATTTTTTTTCTCTTAACTTAGAAATATAGTATCATCTATGAAAGGTTTGGAAATGAATATAGAAAACTTTCAAAGGGGAGTTAGCAGTTTTTAAAGTTACATATTGTGCTATAATGATTTTGGGTAAGATTGTGTCTTAAATGTGAGGTTACTACAGAGGCCAGAAGCCTGTGACGAGGGCAGAGTCTTTGGGAGATGAATACACCTAACTTAGTCAGTTTTCCATCTTCCTGTGAAGATGAAGTGAAGGTAGCAAATACTGTTCTATGGCACTGCACGAAGCTTTAATACTGACAGCAGGAAACCAACTACTTGCAAAAACAACAGGAAATGTGATGTAGAAACAGCTATCTAATTTATCAGCCAGAGCAAACAGCTCATGTTTTAAGATATATCCTTTATTTCAGGTACCCATTATTGACTTGTACAGTCTACAGATGTTTGCTAAAAACTAGAGAAAGTTCGCCAGTTCAAATAATTAAGTCAAATGAACCTTGACATTTTCCCAAATGTTCTGTGTTTTATTCTGGATTTGTACATGAAGTATTAAGAACCCACAAATCTTCAAGGTATAAACCCAGAACAGTGATCATTTTCATCAGTCCACATGTTGAAGGAGCCTTGTGGTCAGCTCTAGGGACTTATATCCCGTCCAGTATTTGGTGAAAATCCCTGGTGACTTGTCTAAGTGTACAATTTTCATGGCTATTTCTGTAGTGGCTATTTATTTTAAATCAAGACTTGAAAGATTACTTTATCTTACAAACATGTGTGGTAAAAGTGTTATCTCTAGAGGACTCTCAGTGCAGCTTTAAAATGAGGAGTTCCCATCCTGCTACTCAGTGACAGATAAGTGCTGCTAGAACTTTCTGGTGTGCTCCTGAAAATCTAGTCTGAATTAATTGGATTTAGATTCTTTTAATTAAAATTTTATTTTGTGAGTATGCTTATTTTGCCTGCGTATTAGTTAGTATCTGAGACACTCAGAAGAAAGTATTGGAGCCTCTGGAACTGGAGTTATGCAAGGTTGTGAGCTGCCATGTTGGTTCTGGGAATCGAACTCTGTTCCTCTGGAAGAGCAGCCAGTGTTTTTAACTGCTGTTGTTGTTTTGTTTTTAAACAAGCTTCTAACATGTGCCAGGTACCATCCTGGTTGACACAATAGTGAGCCAGAGTCTAGCTGTCCTGATCCAGGACTGAAGAGTGAAGCGCACTCAGTTAACATAGCAAAAGCATATGTCTTGGAGTATCTGGGAGGAGTCTGGAATAAAAGACTTTTCTTCACCAAGGAAGAATAGGTACTGTCATTTAAGTTATTAGTATGCTAATCTGTAGTTGCATCTGTCACAGAACAATGGGATGCACTAAAAGCAGTCACAGAAATTTCTTGACTTTTAAGCCTTTGCTGGAATGTTTTTGAAAGATTGGGCTTTTGTTTGAATGCCTGGTTGGTTTTTACAGAAAACTTGAACATCAAGTATTAAGCCCTGGGCTGCTCTGAGATTAAGAGACTGGAGCAAAATGGAAGAACCAGGAAAAGAGACAGTGAAGCATTCACCAGTGAGGCCTGAGGAAGGCTATGGGAATGCACAGATGTGGATCCAGATAAAGAAAATGCAGCAAGAGGATACAGCCAGGGTTCATTGCTGTTTGTGGTTATCAGAGATGGTGTCTAAAAGGCAGCATGAGCATTTAACATTGTGGAATCACTGAGGATTTTGACGTATTTTCCTTGGGTAGAAGTCAAAGCCTCAACATGATGGGTTTAAACAATTACTATACAGTTTTCAAAGATTTTTTATTATTTCTGAAATATTTTTCTACAATGTATAACAAAAAATGTGGTAGTCTGATTAGGAATTGTGTGGTGTGTGTGTGTCCAACACACTTTTGAAGGTCAAAGGACAGCTTGCTGGAGTCGGTTCTTTCTTCTACCTCTACCTTGTAGGCCCTGGTCATTGACCTCAGGTTGTCAGACTTTATGACAAATGTCTGTACCTGCTGAGCCATCTTGTTGATACTAAATTATTTGTGTGTGTGTGTGTGTGTGTGTGTGTGTATGTGAAACTGAGTCATCAAACAACTTAACAAATTTTAAAACCAATCATTTTAATACAATACAATCTGAAGATGTACTAATTTGATACTTGCTAAGGATTGTCAGCGGAAAAATACTAAAGGTCCTTATTTTTTACACCATTTTGTGTAAAAGCAGAAAACTTTGTGTAGTAAAAACATTGCAGCTTATAACATATGACAGATTCAAGTCTGAGTTGAGGTCTTCCAGGCCGCATGGGTTGTTATTGTGTGCTGGACTAGCAGAGGCCAAAGGAGGGTATTGGATTCCTGGGGGAGCTAATGTGGGACCAGAGGACTGAAGTTGGGTTGTCTGGAAGAGCAGGAAGCACTCTTAACCACCTTTGATGTATTAGAGAGCTTATTATATGTACTTCTTGGATGCCTGTCCCTACCTGGCTCTTTGCACATTGGCTGAGAAAAACCTGAAACAAGATTGTCAGTCTTGGTATCATAGCTAAAGAACACTTTATTGAAAACAAAAGGGGCTTAAAATCTATATATTTATTGTAAACTAGATTTCTAAAGTAAAATTTATTAGTTCCTGCATACTTGAAAAATTATCAACACACAGGAAATAGCACATTGTTGTATATTCATTTATTATAAGTGTGTTTGATATGCTTATGAACTGGAAGAATTCAGAAGTACCCGAGAATTAAAACTACAGTGTGCAAAAGCGACTGCTTTATTGAGAACAGTAGAGATCAGCTTGTTAAAATGAGATGTTTTTGTAAAACTGTAATTGGGTTTCAGTGAACCATGGGGCCATGACAAGGGAGCTAATAGAAATCCTTTATGTAAGTGCTGAAGTCAGAGCATACTGAGGTTGTTCTGGGCTCCTTTAGTTAGCAGGCGTTTTCTGTTGAATGTGGAGCACTTTCCAGGCACTCTGTTCAGGGTGCTTAGGAGAGATGGAAAGAGACCACATTTTGTCCTTGAAGCCCAAGGTAGAGATGGCTTCAAAATTTAGTATTTTCTAGAAAAAGTTGGTCTTACCCCCATTTTAAAGCATATAGGGTCATCATTGCTTACACATTTGGCTTCTGGTTGTCTGATGATGTTCAGTAAACTGTAGATAGAGTTCTAACAAGAACCTTCTAATCTTCATTGAACTGCACGTAGAATCAGTGTGCTAGCCAGTGTTTGAGTGGCTTCTTACAGAAGTATTAGCATGTATTTAAATTTGCTAGTTACAGAACATTTCATCAATCTGGGAGCCCTATTTTGAGGGACTACATGTGATAAAATCAGAGCATCCTGTATGCAGGCTACAGTTTTCAGAGCTGTATCTTCTAGCTGGTATTTTTGTATATACTTTTTGGGTCATATCAATTTTTAGTTCCTGTTCCTAAAGTAATATTAATCATCTAGTTTATAACTTCCTTCATAGGATTGTAATTCTATTCTTGAGAAGAACATAAAATTCAAGTGTTGAGTTTTGAGAAGAACAAAAAATTCAAGTTGTTGAGTTTTGCATTTTGTAATTTCTCACAAGTGAATTTTATTTCTTCAAGAAAATTGGTGTGTACTTGAGTCAGTTGTTTCTTAGAAGCTTCTATATCAGTTCCTTGGTGGCTACACAGTTTTCCTTCCCACCTCCTTGAGTGTTTTTCTTTTACCACATTCTTCTCAGAATTTGTTCTCTTGATTATAGCCATTATGACTCCCCAGACTATTTTTTTTCTTTAAAATGGGTTTGAATATCTCAACAAAATATTTCCTTTCTGTTGATTTGTATTTTTTTTTTTTTTTTTTTTTTTGTGAAGGGGATATGCTGGTAACTAACTTTTACTTTAGGGCTCTGGTGGAACCCTGGTGATAAATGTTTGGTAAGGGTACCCAACATAGCCATCATTAGAGATATGCATTGTGAGGACATTCTAGGATCCCATCAGTCTGTCCATTAATGGTATCTGAATACTTAATATTGGACCCAAACCTGGGAACCAATCTCAAACCTCTGTGATCATAATATGTTCTCTAAACCACTGAATAATCTTTGCAAGTACTTTATTTTGGAATGAAAATATCAAGTTATATCCTGAAATACTAACTTCAGCAAACTAGTTCTGACACAGATTGTTATTTTTTCATTTTTTAAATGTTTATGAGTATTTTTTGCATATATGTCTGGGCACCATGTATGTACAGTTTCTGTGGAGACCAGAGAGGGCATCAAATTCCCTGGGACTGGAGTTAGAGACAGTTGTGAGCCTCCATGTGCTCACTTTTGAACTTAAATCCTCTGGAAGTGGTTTTAACTTTTGATCCATCTCTCTAGTCCCCACTGTTAATATTAAAGCTGCACTAACTGCTGTGTTTTTTTTATAATTCATCTATTTTTTGTTATGTACTTCCAGACCATTTACGTTCTTATGTTTTAGTTATTTATCTAGTAAAGAGGATAGAGCTGTGTGCTGGATAGTTTTGTTAACTTGACATAAGCTAGAGGCATTTGGGAAGAGGGAACCTGAGCTGAAAAAATGCCCTCAACACATTGGCACTTTGGCAAGCCTGTGGTATATCTTCTTGATTGATGATTAATAGAGTCAAGCCCAAACTTTTGTGGGCAGTGTCACCTCTGGGCTGGTGATCCTGGATGCCATTAGAAAGCAGATCGAATAAGTGAGTAAACAATGCTCCTCCATGGCTTCTGTTCCAATTCCTGCCTCAAGGCTCCTCTTTTGCTTGAGTCCCTGCCTTGACTTCCCTGGAAGTATAAGAGGAAATAAACCCCTTTCTCCCCAAGTCACTTTTGGGAATGGTGTCTTATCACAGCAGTAGACATCCTAAGACAGTCTGGGTTTAGTTTTTGGTCCATTCCGAGAGTCTTTAGCCCATATGCATCTTATGTCAGCATCCCAGCATTCACAATACAGAAGTGTCCCATCACTATAGGCTCCTGTGCTCCCCTTCCTGGCATCGTATCCCCTTTTCTTCCACCCATATCTTTTTTGTCCACTCATCTGGCCAGTAAGTTTATTGTTTTAAGTTGAACAGTTTTGTCTTAATAGAACCATATATAGTATGCGATTTGAGGTTGCCTGTATTCATCACAATCCTCCCAATTATACTATATTCCAGTACTTTATTTTTTTATTGCCCAGGATCCAGAGTAGGGACATACCAATATAACCTGTTACCCCTAGGTGAACACTGGGTTGTTTCTACTTTGAAATTTTTCAAAATAAAGCTAACGTAAATGTTGTACACTCTTTTTGTGTGAATGGCTTCATTCCCTGAGTAGATGCCCAGAAGTACATTTCTGGTTGTATTGTGGCTGCATGGTTAGTTGTTAAAGGACTTGTCATAGCTCTCTACAGCCTCCATTCTCTGTGGTCAGGGCCCAGATTCTTTGTACCTTTCTATCATTTGGTGTTGCCACCCTGCTTATTTTAGACATTCTGAAATGTGTATAAGAATAACGTGGTTTTGATTTGCATTTCCTTTTAACCAGTGATAGTCATTTTTGTATTTATTTGTCATCTTTGTGTTCTGTGGGAAAATGTGTGTTCATGTTTTTGTCATCTTCTAATTAGATTACTTGTGTTTTCACTACAGAAATTTGAAAGTTAGTTTCTTTTCTCCTTTGGTAGGTACGTAGTTTTCAGATGTCTTCTACAAGTCTACAGCTTTTCTTTAAACAAGAGGATCTTCCACAGGGAAAGTTTTCATTTCACTAAATTATTTTATGTAATATGTATTGGGTGTCAACTTCGAAGGTTTTATAATATTTTTTAATTCTTTAATTTTAGTACAGTAAAATTCTTTTTTCCTTCCTTTTTCTGCCTACATGTACTCCCTCATGTACTCCCCATCTCAAATTCATCGCCTCTTTCCTTTAATCCTTTGTTGTTAAACACACACACATACACACTCGTAAAAATATAAAACAACCTCCTCAGTCTGTATAATGTTCCTCGTATGTATATGATTCTATGACTTCAGGACTGACCACTTGGTATGAGACAACTTGGGAGACACTGCTTGCCCTGCTCTCAATCTTCCATAGTTGTCTGTAGTTCTTTGTCTAGGGTTGAGGCCTCCCGCACCTACCCCTTCAACCACGAGTTAACAAAGCCTCTCCATTCCTTCCTTTCTAGGCACTTGATAGTTGATAGACATTGTTGTTGCCTCCTTTTGTTTTCTTTCTCTTTGCCAGTTGAAAGATTAAATCCTCGACATGTATTTTTTATCATATAGTTTCTATATGTATTCTTTTCATTCTTACATAGTTTCTCAGTAGTGGGTTTGATTTGGATGCATAAAGTTAATCATCATATAACTGGTGCAAACAAAATACCCCAAACAGTCAAGCTATAAAGAAGAGAGGCTTATTTTGGCTAGCAGTTATGGAAGTCTCTGTCCCTGGTTTGTGGGCCCCATTGCCTTTGAGGTGAGACATTCCCATTATGGTGATGCAGCACTTCTGAGTGGAAATGCATGGTAGAGCAAGCTGCCTGCCCACAAATGGTGTCTAAAGGGTAAGGGGAAAATAAAGTAATCAGGGTTCTAGGAGACTCTTCACAACACTCAGACAAATAGCCAGGAAAATACCCCTCTCTTAATGCTTCCATCACCTCCTGGTAGCACGTATATGGAGATTTTCTTAATGTGTGGACTTTGAGTAGGTGCTGTTCCAAACCTCAGTATTCTGAATGAAGTGCTCAAGAAATTATCTACCTGCTCTCAGAGTTGAGATCCACAGCTAGGATCCACATGAAGGAGGCTGTGCAGCTGTAGTTCCTGATGGTGTTCAGGAAAAAATTGCACAAACTAAATTTAAGTAGTGTTTATTTGAGCCAAAAAGTGGTTCATGAATTAAACAGTCCTGTTAATCAGTAAGACTCATAGGGTGCAACCCAAGAACTGAAGTGCAGACAGTATTTACAGATGGCAGCAGAAAATAACACAGAGAAAGAACTTGGTTGGTCTCATTTGGTTGCAGTTTATTTGCATAATAAGTTGTTACAGTTTGTCAAATTTAACCATGGGGTATTTGAAATTCTGTCTTGTCAGGAAATTCGAAGTACTGGGGGAAGTACCCATAGGAAGGTACCAGGGCACAGAATGTACTGAAGGGTACCTGCTGATTGGGAAGGGGTAACAAAGTTTGTTCAAGCGGAGACGTCTACTTTTGTTTCGCTAAGATGTTTGGATGCTATGGTATCCATGGAAAACAGGTCATAAGCATTTTGTGGCCTGCACTCTGCTTTGAAGCCTGCTGAGGTAGGTGTGTTGTGCAATTCGCTGTGGCCACTGTGTTTGAACCTCTGGAAAAGGGTGTATGGCAGGTCCTGGTTCTTGCTGGAGGAAAGAATTGGATGCTACACCAAGGCCCAGAGGAAGAGTACACCTTAAAGAGGAAGATGAGCTCTTCACTTCTACAGTGTCCTTCTAGCACCTTCTGTCCATGTATCACGTTTTGGAGCTCACTAGAATCAGAATAAGTTCTCTTCTATCACCATGGAGTATGTAAGGAAGAGGGAATTTAACTCACAGTCAAAGCATTGAAAACTGACAAGAATAATTCCAAATCCTAAGAGATCCAGGTGATGGCAGGGTGCACGACGGATGCTGCGAGAGACAATGAACAGAATGTAGAATGCGGCATCATAACTGGGCTTCTTCAATAAGTAACCTGCAAATAAAATAATAAAAAGAAACGAGGTGAAATATAGATTACAAGTGTCCAAGGAGGCATGTGTGAATGTTATGATTCTTATTTGAATTAAACAAATATGAAGAGAATTTTTGTGACAACAGGAAATTCGAACATAGTGGGTATGGAACACTGACTTAAATTTCTGCATGTGATAATGATATTGTGAAATTTATATATAGTTACAAATCTTGATATACTTTAAAGAACTCTTGAAGTTCCATATGGAAATATTTATAGATTAAATATAATTTCTGGAATTTATTTAAATGTTTTTGTTATATTTATGTATAAAACACCTTTTAGATCATGAAAGTTATGAAGTAGCTCCCTATTTTAGATGTATACAAAAGTTATCAATCATGAACAGTGACCTGTCTTTAAAATAATGTAATTGTGAATCATGTTGTTTGATTTTGTTTGTAAAGTGCTGTTAGGAATTTATGGTGGTGATAACTGGCATTTACTGAGACCAATTCCATGGATACACTCATATGCACATATTTTGACTTGGTAGTTTATGATGTGAACAAAAGTGTCTTGTGCTTTATGGAGTGGTTGATATTGTCTCGGAGCTGAGAAGCAAATGTGCTGTGAGTTTCAGCAGTCATTTTGACATAGATGTAAGTGTTCTACTCACAAACCTGAGTATGTATTCCTCTGACATGTTTACTATATCTGTAAACCATGGCAGTCATAACCATTGCAGAAGTGTGACTTCTGTAATATTCATCCTATGCTGATGCAGTATTTATAACATAAACTAGAGGCATACAACCTAGGAAATATTCATGTTAAACATCATGTTTTTGTTATATTTATGTATAAAACACCTTTTAGATCATGAAAGTTATGAAGTAGCTCCCTATCTTAGTGCTTTTACTAATTAACGTTTTGAAACAAAAGCTTTTCGTGGATGATATTATGGTGTCCCTAAGCTCTGCATTCATTGACTCTTGCTCAAACCTATATTCTTGTTCATGTAGCATGAAAAATTGAGAAAGTTCAAATGACTCAACAAAGGTAAAATTGGATATTTAGGAAGTATTTATAATAGTGTGGGTGGAGGCGGCTGAGTAGGTGAAGAGTAGAGTACGCTCATCCCCTTGATGAGCTGTCTAAATGTGTGTTCTTTCAGAGGGTAGAACCCTCCAGAAGAAAGGGCGTCTCTTTCTCATTCTGATGAATTTGTCCTTTTTAAAGAGGTTTCACTGGAAGGTTATATGGAGCTCAATCTTCTGCTTAAAAGTGTGTGTGGCGGGGTACTGCTACGTACTTTTGAAGTATGGATAAACTTAAAGCACTTACAGGCTAACAGTTGGGGAGCCACAGGCTCATGGCTGGTGGCAGAGGACACGAGACATCTGGAGCACAGATGGGCCAGTTTATTACTGCAGTAGGAGTAGCCAGTGGGTAAGCATCTGGTTCCTTACTCTGGATGTTATGTCCCAAGGAATGATGTGTAGAGGGTCACGTAACGCCTATGGGAAACATGGGAGGAACCCAGATCTTATGAGTCTTGAATTTTTGTAGTGAAAGGAACACACTTGGAGAATATCATTTTAAAGAAGCTTTTGCTTTAACCATTACACTTCTAACTTACAACAATCCTCAGAAAGATGGTCTGCAGCAAAGACAGCAGATACCTCACAAGACATGCAAAAAAAGGGTTAGAGAAATGCTTCAAACATTAAAACCAGCAACACAAACACTTGTTTCTGACTTGTTATGGCATGTGAATATCCCACTCTGTAGGTCACACCGATTAATCAGATTGACAAGAGACTCTACTCAGATCTATTCGCATTTGAATAGATTTAGGAAATATATTTGAAGGCACTGTACCAGATATTCCAAGCAGCAAGCAGAGTACACTAGTAATATCTGAAAAGTCAGTGAACTTCAGGAAGATTTAGCAAGACTGATGCTTTCTAAATCTCTGGGATGGAGCGTCAGTGGGCTTTGTCTACTGAGAGATGCTGTAGTAGTTTGAATGTAATTGGCACCCATAATCTCACAGGGAGTAACACTATTAGGAAATCTGTCTTTGTTGGAGTGGATATGACCTTGTTCGAGGAAGTGTGTCACAATGGGGATGGGTTTTGAGGGTTTTTTTTTTTTTTTCTATGTTCAGGATACTGCCCAGTGTCACAGTCAACTTCCTTTTGCCTACAAGATGTAGAACTGTCAGCTATTCCTCCAACAACACATTTGCCTACATGCCCCCATTCTGCCTGCAATGATGGTAATGGGCTGAACCTCAGAAACCGTAAGCAAGCCCCCTCAATTAAAAAACTTTTTAAGAGTTGCCAAGGTCAGGGTATCTCTTCATACCAATAAAAACCATAAATCATAGCAAAAAAAAAGACAGTTGTCATGTCCATTTTCACTTCTGTATTCTTTCTAAGACTGAATGGCCACAGCAGCCCTGGGGACATGGGGTTACAGAGTAGCTAAGCAATCAGCGCACCAGGCCCAGGCACCTGTAAAAGGCATGTATAAATTGAGGGCTGCAGCAGTTAGTTTTACTTTAGGTGCCAGAGTACTTGATAAGGTTTCCCTTTATCTTCTACTTTTCATGTAAAGCTAAGATGCCCTTGCGAAAGGCTAGGTAGTCTTTGAATGTATCATTTCTGTTTACCAAGGTAGCCTTATTGGATCTTTCACAATTGTTCACACCTTGATATGACTATTAGACCAGAGAGTCACAAAGCAGTTTTGTAGCTGATAGACCCATTAGTGATGTAAAGAGTCTAAAACTCTGGTTGGAGATTACCTCTTGCTAGCCAATACTCACTTGTAGCATAAGGTTATTAGTAAAGCTGTGGAGCTGGCAGGTGAGAGGCTGTCACAGTTCACAGTTAGCCGACTGCTGGACTCGAGTTGCTTTTAAACCTGGCTTACCCTTTTGTCCAGAGTTTATTTATCAATTGGCATTTTATTAGGAGCAAATATTAACAAATAATTGCTTCCAAAGAGACTATTAAAAATCTATTGTCAGATTCTCACAGGAGCTAAATCTTCATATCTGCTTAGAGAATTGATATTTTGTTAATTATTTTAAGCAGTTTACTCACAATATCTTTGGCCTTTCCATAGTATTATATTTATTGTAATTTAATAATATTTTCTTCTGTCTTTAATACATTCTATTTCATTTTCCATTTTAGAATATCTCCTGGATATATTTCCCTTTGTCTGTAGACTCTTGCTGTTTATTAACTTTATAAATTTGTTTAAGTTTATTCCAGTGTAGGTTTGAACAAGAATAGCCTTTATAAGCTCTGGTATTTGAATATTTCAATGCCTAGTCGGTGGTGCTGTCTGAAGATTTAAGAGGGACATATGTAAATGGGGTGTGGTTCAAAGCAAAATCCTTCTACCACTTCTAATTCACACTGTTAGCCTTGTGCTTGTGGTTAAAGATGTGAGTTCTCAGCTCCCAGTCCTGCCACCATGCCTGCTCTGTGCCACAGTGCCTTCCTCTGAACTGTAAGCCAAAATAATTCTTCCATCTGTAACCTTGGTCATGGCGTTTATCACAGCAGTAAGAAAACAATTAGACTAAGTCCGTTTCTGCTTTCTTCTCATTGCTCCTTTGCAATTACAATGTTCTTGCTCTCTCAGAGTACTCATCATTGCCATGTGTTCTCCCTGGAGCCTGGCTATCATCTTGACATGGTTGTTCTGAAAAATCACTGTTTTAAAAATATGTCTGTATATCCTTGTATATCTGTAGGCCCTGGTTGACTTTTCACATTTAGCACTGAAAGATTTTGTGATTATCTGTGACTGGTATAGCTTTCATTTATAGTTGTGTAGAATTATATATCCATAAAATTTTTTCCTAAAATATGTCTTCACAAATTCTTGTCACATGGTTAGCATTAATATATATTTTTCAGGACACATGAATTTTTATTAGCAGTGAGGTACTTGAAAAACTCCCTTTTGTCAAGGGCCAGAATGTGATTCAGGTACCTAGCATTTCTCCATAATCTTTTAAAAATAACTCAAACAGTTGAACAAATCAATTTTATAATTAATTTTATTCAGATATATTCTAACTTATTCAAAACAGCTGGTGGTAGTATATATTGAGAAATGAATGGGAGTTATTTCAGTCAATAGGTTAATACCAATTGTGCTGAAAAAAAAACCCTGAGGATTCATTTTCCTAAAAGTACTACTTTGTCTTGAAGTTAACTCAGTGTGTGTGTGTGTGTGTGTGTGTGTGCACAAGCGCGCGCACGTGTTTGCGTTTGTGTACATGTGCAATGCCAGGAAAGCACTCATAATTAAGCTTAGCCCCATTGTAGAAATTATTTTAAAAGACTTGTAAAAGTTAAATTATATTATAAAAATAATTTGTCAGTCAGGGAATATTCAGGTATTCAAATCATAAAATCTTTAAATGCTAAAATTTCCCTTCATTTCTGAGGTTTCTAAGAGAAGAAAATAGTAACTTGCCTGCATCTTTCTTAGTTCTTAGCTAGGATGCTTAGACACAGACCAGAGAGGAACACACAGAAGTTTATGGACTTGTACATTACATAAATGGAAGTAAACTCAAGGGAAGTAACTTGGGCTTAGCTCTTGGGTTCATATTTTATCTCCCAAAAAGAACAATAAGCTTTAAAGAAGTGGTAACTTTTATAGTAGAAAAAAGTCTTCTTTCTCTAGGGATGCAAATTGTAGGAGGGCAGAAAGGGTTAGCGAGTGTGATGCTAGTGAGCAGTTTAGTAAAGCTTCTTCGGTGTATTCTCAGGTACAACCTCCAGGCTGGTAAAGACCCATGGTCATCTTGGACTTCTAGTGTCTTGTCCGTTCTCATTTAGAGGGAAGAAGAATGCTCATTAGTGTTTATAAATTAGTGTCCTATTTGAGGAAACCATGATGAGTGCAGACTGTTTAAGAAATCTATGTCTTCTAACAGCTTCAACAGTCCTTAGTCCAGATGCAGGATTTTGGAGTGTATAATGTCCCGGTGTCATCTTTTCTTCATCTTTAAAGGTCATAGACAGCATTTTGTACTGCTGGCACATGAGTTTGTGCTGATGGACTATGAGAATATTTTTTAATTTTTCTGTATATTTTATTAACTATATATATATACATATATATAAATACACAAGTGTATTTTGATGATTTCTCCTTCCCCACCTTACTTCATTTTCTCTCTCAATAAAACAAGAAGTCTAAAGTGATAAAAAAAATACCAGACCAAATCTAAATAACAAAGAGCATGTGCATGCTCACATGCACGCATGTGGACAGGCAGACAGACAAACACACACACACACACACACACACGCACACACACACACATGAGACTAACTACTACTGAGCATGAACCTGTCCTGGTGTGCGCTGATATACTGAGTGTCACTATATTGAAGAAAACTCATTTTCTCTCTCCTACCAGAGACCTATTGTAAATAGTTTCTACTTAGTGGTGTGGCACTACATCCACTTCTCTTCTTTCTGCTGGAATTATGTCCCGATTGAATTTGTGTAGATCTTGTATAAGCTGCCCCAGTCTCTGTGATTTCATATTTGCATCATCCCTGTTGTGTCTGGAAGACACTTTTTTCTTGGAGTCACCCACAAACTCTGGCTCTTACAATCTTTCTGCCTCCTCTCTTACTTCTAAACTTCTGAGCCTTGAGGGGAGGGGTTGGTGAAGACATCCCATTTCAGACTGAATACTCGAAAGGAAGTCTCTAGCACTCTGCATATTGACCAGTTGTGGGTTTCTGTTGATTCTCATTCATTATAGGAATTTTCTTTGATGTGGATTGAGCGAGGCACATATCTATAGGTATAGCAGTTTTGTCGTTAGAAGTTAGTTATTTTATTACTATGTGTCCTTATCAGAATAATACTAGGTTTTCCCCTTGGTCCCTGCTCTATCTAGTCCGAGGTTCTTGGCCACTTTTGCTGTGTCAGACATGGGTTCCATCGCATGAAGTGGGTCTTAAATTCAATTCAGTCAAAAAGTGCTTGGCTATTCTCATAACATTTGTACCACTACTGCACCAGTTATTTCTTGCAGTCAGGTTGCTATTTTATAGATCTCAAATTTTTAGCTGGAAGATATTGATGATTGCTTTTCTCTTCCAGAAGCATTCAGAGTATCTTTCAGCACCACAAACGCTTGTCTAGAGAAAGAAAGCTATCTGAGAAATAGCTCAATTTGTCAATGTTTGATGGCACAAGTGGCACCTTTTGCAACAGAGTCTTGCCGTCAGGTTGTGGAGGGTAAGCAATAGCTTGGCAATAGCTTATAATATTTGGGCTGCCTATGGGACCCCTTTGACCAATGACTCAACATGATATAACCCATTACTGGTACTCAAGATTTTTGGTAGCAAAAGTGTCTAGTTGGAGCATTGTCTTCTGAATAGTTGGTGACTCCATTTAAACTCCTTTCATATATATTGATATTATTTTAGGAAGCTTCTAGAGCAGTGGTTCTCAACCTTTCTAATGGTGTGATCCTTTAATGAAATTCCTCATGTTGTAGTAAACCCCAACTATAAACTTATTTTCATTGCCACTCCATAACTGTGATTTTTCTACTGTTGTGAATCATAATGTGAATATCTGTGTCTTCCAATGGTCTTAGGCAACTTCTCTGGAAGGGCCATTTGACACCCAAAGAGATCATGACCCATTGCTAGTTGAGAACTGCTGTTCTAGAGTATTAGGTTTCAATATGGCTTTTTAAAAGTCCTTTCCTATTAGCTGCCCTGCCCGTAAATCCCTCCTTTACCCTTCTTTCTCATTCTCCTGTGTAATCCTCTTATTCATATTTCCCCTTTATCTTTTTTTTATCATAAATACATTGTGTTTCCCCTTCTTTAGAGAATCTCCCCCCCGCCCCGTTCTCTTTATAGCTACCTCTCTGTAGTTGTTTGAAATGAAATATGTAGATTTAAAGTTTAAAAGATAACCACCCACATATAAGAGGAAAAAAATTTAGTGTGTGTTTTTCTGACTCTGGATTATCTCACTCAGTATGATTATTTCTAGCATCATCCATTTTTCTGAAAATTTTATTTTTTTTTCTAACAGATGAATAATATTACATTGTGAAAATGCATCACATTTTCCTTCTCTATTCATCAATTGATAAAAATCTGGGCTCTTTCCAATTTCTGGTTATTATTATTTATAGAACATCGATGAACATGAATGAACAAAAATCTCTGAACTAGAACATAGAGTCCTTTGAATATATGTCCAATAGTGGTATAACTAGATGATGTTGGATTACCTTCTATATTCTGTGAATATTTTTTATTACCGTTGGTTAATAAAGAAGCTGCTTTAGACTATGGCAAGGCAGAATGTAGCAAGATGGGAAATCCAAGCAGAGATAGAGGAGGAAAGTAGGTGGAGTCAGACAGACATGTAGTTGCCGAAGGAGAAAGATGCCAGAATCTTGCCAGTAAGCCACAGACTCGTGTCAATACACAGATGAATAGAATGGGTTAATTTAAGATGTAAGAGGTAGCTAGGAATATGCCTGAGCCACTGGCCAAATAGTGTTCTAATTAATATAGTTTCTATGTGATTATTCGGGTCTGGGCAGTCGAGAAAGTAAAGTGAAATCTTCGTTTATAGCTAGATATTCTGGTAAGCTTCATTTTAGCTTTTTGAGGAACCACCACACTGATTTCCATATTGTCTGTGCAAGTTTACCCTCACACCAGGCATGATTACATGTTTCCTTTTCTCCAGAAGAGGTCCCATTTATTAAGTGTTGTTCTTAATGCCTGTGCTGTCACAGTCCTGTCTAGAAAGCGTTTTCCTGATTCATTGAGCTCAAGTGAATTTCCCATCTTTTTATGAGATTCAGTGTCCGGTCTGAACAGTGAGGTCCTTGGTCCATTTGGAGTTGAGTTTTGTGCAGGGTTATAGATTTGGATCAATTTTTATACTTCTACATTTGGCCATCAGTTTGGCCAGCACCATTTGTTGAATATGCTGTCTTTTCTCTTGTGTGTATTTTGGCTTTATTAATAAAACATCACATGTTGTAAATGTGTGGAATCTTCAGTTCTGTTCCATTGATCATCATGTCTGTTTTTTATGCCAAAACCATTTTTATTACTATAACTTCGCAATACAACTTGAAGTCTGGGATAGTGATACCTCCAGGAGTTCTTTCTTTTATCATTTCAAGTTTGTCTTAGGAATCCTTTTGTGTATGTCTTTTTTTGTGCCTCAATATTGAAGTTTAAAGTTGTTTTGTCAGCTTCTGTGAAGAGTTATGTGATTTGATGTATATTGCATTGAATCTATAAATTGCTTTTGGTAGGATGAACATAGTCACTATATTAATCATACTGATTCCCGAGCATGTGAGATCTGTGTTTTCTTTATTTCTTCAACCATTTAAAGTTTTATTATATAAGCTTTTTTATTTGTTTGATTAGAGTTATTCCAGGATATTTTTTGAGGCTGTGTGATAGGTGTTGTTTCCCTAACTTCTTTCTTGATATGTTTGTCATTTGTATATAGAAAGGCTTCTAATTTTGCATGTTAATTTTGTGTCCATCTACATTACTGAAAGTATTTTGAGACGTAGAAATTTCCCAGTAGAGTTTAAAATTAAATCATTTGCAAGTAGGAATACTTTGACTTTTTCTGTTTTCACTTGTGTTCCCTTATCTCCTTCAACTCTCTTACTGTTCTAGCTAAGACTTCAAACACAACTGAATGTATATTGAGAGAATAGTGGCAGTGCTTTGAGTTTCTCTCCATTTAGGATGATGGTGATTGTAGTTTGTTGTAAATTGCCTTTATTATATTGAATTATGCTCTTTGTGTCCTTGCATCTTCAAGTACTTCTACCATGAAAAAAATGTTGAACTTTTTTTCCTAAGGTCATTTCCACATCCAACAAGATATTCCTATACTTTTGTCTTTTAATTTTTTTTCTGTTTTTGTGGTGGATTATGGTTATCTATTGACTTATATTTGTTGCACAATCCCTGCATCTCTGGAATGAAGCCAACTTAATCAAGGTAGATAATTATTTGAAATATTTTTGGATTCAGTCAGCAAGAATTTTATTAAGAATTATTGTTTCTTTTTTTGTTTTATTTTTTTTAATTTATTGATTTATTAAGGATTTCTGCCTCCTCCCTGCCACCGCCTCCCATTTCCCTCCCCCTCCCCCATCAAGTCCCTCTCCCTCATCAGCTTGAAGAGTAATCAGGGTTCTCTGACCTGTGGGAAGTCCAAGGACTACCCACCTCCATCCAGGTTTAGTAAGTTGAGCATCCAAACTGCCTAGACTCCCACAAAGCCAGTATGTGCAGTATGATCAAAAACCCATTGCCATTGTTCTTGAGTTCTCAGTAGTCCTCATTGTCCACTATTTCTTATGAGGGATGTTGGCCTATACTTTAATTTTTGGTTTTTTGGGGAGCCTTTTTGTGGTTTTGGTATCAGGGTGATAGTGACTTCTTAGATACTTGATCTCCCTTTTATTGGGGAATATTCAGTTGGTTAGTTGCTATTGTCCCAGCCTGTGGACCAAGGATAGATAATGCTTGGTTTTTAATACTGGGAACAGCCTGGTACAGAATCCTACTAGTTACATACCTGAAGTTCTTGTTGAGCTCTGGGGTTAGACTCTAAGATATCCTCTATTGGTCCAGTAGGTGGCTATCAGGCAGAGGAAAGGGTAGCCTCTGGAGTTCTCTCTAGCAGGATTTATCTGGCTGCATGATGGGCATCAGAAGCAGAGCTAGGGGTACTCTGGCTATAGCCACAGATGGCAGTGAGTCCAAAGGGGATGGTGGTCTTGGAGGAGGAGTTGAGGTGGATTATTTTTATGGACCTGTATATATTGGCAGATGTGTGAATTAGCAGCTATAGGTATAAGAAGTCAGTAGATAGTCCAGAATAGAGGGGTAGAAGTGAGGACACTGGCTCCTGAGAATCTTTCATTTAGCCTTTCCATATGTTTCTAAGTGGTTTCAGAGTCCTGAAATAGGACATTGGCAGAGTTATGAAAGAGCAGCCAAAATGCTGTGTAGACAGACTTTGATAAGAAATGATCAGACTCCGTGTGACAGCTTGCTAATGTTACCTTAGGCAAGTGACTTTTCAAGCCTTAGTATTCTCCAGAAAACAAAAAAGGATTCCCTATGATTTGTAGATAGAGGAGTGTCTCTACAATACTTTGGTGCCTAAATTTTTGCTTTTATTCTTGTGTTTACTGATGATTGACCGAGCTTCTGCTCTGCTCCAGGCAGTAGGGATGGATACATCAGGGAATAGATGGTTTTTCCCATTGAATTTCCTTCCTATGGGGGATCTTATTAATGGATAAACATAGAATGTATATGTAATAAATGTATGGCAAAAGGTGTATGTAACAGTAGGGTACTGTGTAATAAAGCAGCAGTTCTTTCTTGTTTCCTTGAGGATGCCAATGAGGAGACAGATTTTTAAAAAATTTTGTTTATAAGGTTTATTGAAAACAGTCTTGTTTTGGAACAGAATGAAGGCTTAGGTGGTATTCATCGTCCCTGTCTTCATGTGCTTTTTGGCAGCTGTGCCACTGAGTAGTAATAGCACAAGATGTCATATAACACAGCCCACAACAATCCAGCACATGAAACAGATTACATAGAGAATATTCAAGATGTCATATAGCACAGCCCACAACAATCCAGCACATGAAACA
>NC_022036.1:3635605-3653603 GCF_000317375.1 Microtus ochrogaster
CATGAAACAGATTACATAGAGAATATTCAAGATGTCATATAGCACAGCCCACAACAATCCAGCACATGAAACAGATTACATAGAGAATATTCAAGCAGATAAAGCAGAGATATGTTGAAAATTAGTGAGCCATATTATTCATAAAAGTTATAAGTGATTATTTCATCTTACTGAAGAACTACAGTATCTTTGTAAAGTCCTTACCTTGGGTTTGGATCATATCCAGGTGTGTGTGGATGGAGGCATGGTGATGAGACAGAGTTCGGATGGAAGCCTTCCAGGCACTGGCAACAATGGGGGGTTTTTGTAATTAACCTTCCCTGAAAGTCTTAAGAGTACTTTACTCTTCCCCCTTGAGATTCCAGTGAGTGACTTTATAAGAATGTCATCGACAGAAATAGAATTCAGTCATAGACGGCTTAGAACTGGACTGTTTGATTCTCTGAGGGAGGGATGCCCGAATGAACCTGCCATAACTTGTCATTCCTCTTTCTCCCCTGTTTACCTCAATTCTATTCTAAAATTATGGTCCCATTTTGGCAAGGTGGAGTGTTAGGTCAGCCAGGTTTGCAAGGGACAGAAGTCTTGAAGCTTAATTGGAAAGCAGTTGAGAACACACTTAGATTATTATAGTTTTGATTGTTAACACATACACATTTTGAGTTTGGCAGGCCAGTGTTTTAACACAGTTAATAGCACCATGAGCAAATGACATTTCAAGTTCATGCTAGGAAAAAGAGTTCACCTTGTTCCAGGTCCTGTACTGCATTTTGAAGATAATAGGAATCGTCAACGTATGTTTTCTGAGTGTGTAAAGCTTGTAAAATGTTGATTGAGAAGTCATTATCATTAACGTAGACGAGGATCTAATGATGCAAGGGGAGTGAGATAGCTTAGATCTGCTGAGGGTTTTCTTCCTTAGTCTTGGTAGTGCTCTTTCCATGTGTATTTAGTTAACCCTCCGTTATGATAGTCCACAGTGCTCTAAGCTCAGAGATGTTAAACATAATCCCCACGTATCTCAAAGTCATACCACTAGTAAGTGACACAGCAGAGATTTAACTGATTACAGACCCCATGTTCTTTCTGTTTGTTTTCTTTGTATAACACTACCTCCTGGAACACTTTGTAGACCAAGCTAGCCTAATTCTTAGAGTCTGCTTGTTTTTGCTTCCTGAGCCCTGGGATTAAAGTTGTACATCACCAACACATTTGACAAACCCAGTATTCTTACTAAATGATGTGTTCTGAAGTGCATTCAACACAGACAAGAAACCAAGTATGAGGACGTGAAAACAGTGAAGGAACCTAATATGTTCATAGAGTGGTGAGCAGCTCCTGGAGTGGATCTGAAGTAGGCTGGAAGCCTAAACCCTGAGATGGGCCCTGTCAATGGGGACATTCCATTCAGTATCCAGTTTTGCTCTTGGTCTGTATTATTGAGTCTCTACAATAGGCAGTGTGCTGGGTGCTAGGGAATGAGAAATGAGCACATGCACTATTGTTCCAAAGCTAGCTCTAATTAATAATTATGCTGGGTTTTTTTGCTTTAATTTTATGCTTTGTTTGCTTAGAAAATATTTCTTCAGCTTGTCTTTATGGAAACTTTCATATTTTGAAACATTTATAGCTTTATAGGTGTGTTTAAATGTATACATTCTGAGCCGGGTAATAGCACACTCCTTTAATCCCAGCATGCGGAAGGCAGAGGCAGGAGGATCTCTGTGAGTATGATGCCAGCCTGGTATACAAGAGATAGTCCTAGGACAGGCTCCAAAGCTACAGAGAAATCCTATCTCAAAAAAAAAAAAAATCACAACCAAAGAAAAAGCCTGCATTGTGGTGTTGGTGTGTCTGTGAATACTTATTGCTTCTCAGGCAGCAGCATTGAGAGGTGGGCATTGAGCCGCTGTTCATGTGCCCCTTCTGCCATGTAGCACAATAGTGTTTAGCTCTCACTTCTATGCCTTTCTCCATGTGAGAGGACAGCAACAGAGAATCTGAGAAACCAGATTTCAGATGCAAGCATTCTGGGCTTTATTCTTCCAGCTGAAGTCTAACTCATTATTTCTAGATGCCTATGGTGACTGTGACATTAACAAAATCTACATTGGCTTTGGATTTCCTGCATTTTGCATGTGATTCTTTATGCCATTGACTATGTAATCAGAATTCATTCATCATTCCCTCTTCTGAATTTATACCTGTATATTTTTGTGTTTACAAAATACTAGTAAAACCCACTTTGATTTTTATATACATGTGCTTTGATCATGTAATGATGTAGCATGCAATCCATGCCAATTAAAGGACAGTGGGAAATCCCCTGAAACTGTATTTATTGTTTCTTTTGTTCTCTCAAACTTAAAGTCCCAATTGGTCACTTACATAGTTCCAATTTAGCTTCATTCGATCTTCTTCTAATTATAAACATTGAGATGGCTTTGTAGTAAAATAATCTCTAAGTAATATCTAAAAATAACAGAAATATTTTCCACTTAATAAGTACTTGTTTTCTGTCATGTTGTATGTGAAACCAGTGGAGTTTTGAAGGCTATCTGTCTGCTTAACTGTCCTCACCAAAACTCACCAACACAGAACAGAATTCCTAGAAAGGGCATAGGCAAGGATTGGCTTCTGATCCTTGAGTCTGCTTTGCCTTTCTTCTAATTATGTGGTTGTGGTTCTATGTTTGTTTTGTTTTGTTGTTTTTCTTTTTGGTGTAGTTAGAAATGGGTTTGGGATATAGGAGTAGCCAATTATATAGTTGTTTTGTAAGCATGTTCTAAACTCATATAGCTTCTGTCATTGGAAGTGTTTGAGACTGACTTTTCAAGTGTGAAGAGTATTTTGGGCCCAGCTGTCAACACATCAAAACTGATGTGATAGACTATAATTTCCAAAGACTTTATGATGGACCCTTTGGGTTATGGCACTTTGTCTACAGTTTGCTGGGAAGTGACTTTTTTGATTGACAGAAAACACAGTTTATTGTGATCCAGATCATCAGGGCAAGGGACAGTTGATGGAAAACAGCCTTGAACTCTGTCAGTACTTCAAGTATGCCTAGATGAAGAATTAAACATCATTCATTTGGGCTATGCAGTGAGAATGTTTACTGGTAGCAAGAATATTACTAACCTTTCAAAGATAAAAAAAAATCACTCTGTAGGATGGCCTTCTACTTTCAAGGCCAGAAAGATTCAATACTCTGCTTCCTTATGTCCTCTTTGTCCCTTTTCCTACACAGTAGAAACTTACTAGTATATAACATACATTAATAGCCTCTATGGATTCTTGTGAAAATGTATTCAGTCATTTTCTCTATAATGGCCTAGAGTATAGAATAGCTACACATGGACAGGGTCATTTCTGTTGTCCCATCGGAAATAATGCTTTCAAATGGGAGCTGATTGAAATCTTTTCAGATATGTTTATACTTTCAACCTGAAAACTTGAGTGATAATAAGCAGATATATGGTCAAATTTGTAGGGATCAATGAATGTTTTGTGGATTCATTGATTTTCTAAGTAGATTATATATATATATCTTTAAAGAAAAGTCAATTTGTTCTCAATGAAAGTATCTCCTAGCTCTTACTGACATAGCTGCCCTTCTGAGGAGAGCAGCCCTTAGCTGGGTGAAAGCAAGGTGAGTGTTGCTCTGTCCCGGTGTCCTCTCAGAATCATTTTATGCACTGATTATTGGATAGGGCTGCTCAGGGCTTCAGGATGTAGACGGAACAGTTGACTTTTAGAAGGGAATAGTTTCATTCTGCAAGGAGTTATATTAGGGAAGCATCCAAAGGACAGAATATGGACAGATTGGAGAGAATACTTTTCTGATTAAAGGAAGTATCTGGAACTAATTTATTTTAAGTGAACATAAAGTCTTTCTTATGTTGGAAGAACTACTCAACAGATATTTACTAAGTACTCACTATGTATGTGCCCCTGTTGTAGGTAATGATTCAGGACTTATTTTCTAGAATAGGGAGATATTATGAAAAACAGTGAATGAAAGTATTATTGATACATTTATTAGGAAGAACAAGGCAGATTCAGATGCAGGCAGGCACAAGCATGTGATGGAAATGCGATTTCTGAGGTAATACACATACAAGACTGTAGGGATTAGCATGAAAGATCAAGAAGGATAAACCTATTACCTACTCTGCCATGAGACCAAGATGTCTTGCACAAGATGCGAAGGAATTATTAGCTATTGGGTTTTATAATACAAGGCCACTGCTGGCTTTGACAATGATTGTTTCAGATGTTGGAAGATAATTTCATTTAAAATTTACTTTTGTATGGGCTAGGGATATGGCCCAGTGGCTAAGAGCACTGACTGCTCTTCCTGAGGACCCAGGTTCAATTCTCAGCAGCCACATGGTAGCTCACAACTGTAACTGGATCTGGCACCCACATACAGACATACATGCAGGGAAAAACATGAAGGTACATGTAATAAAAATGAATGGATTTTTAAAAATCACTTTTGTTGAAGACAGAGAAATGGGGTGGAAGCTGGGGGTAATAGAGGGTAGAGTAACCTTATCATTTGTTATCAAACAAAGGCACCTCATGAATAGAAGGGTAACTATTGTTATTATGCTAATGTAAGTGGAGTACGTCATTAGTTTACACCTAGGGGAGCACAGAAAAGATTTCTCCAGAAGTGTATTTATATAACTCCTTGTTTACTCATTTTCTTATATTTGACTTATTAATTCTTCATCATCTCTTAATAATTCAATATAATTCAATTATTTTAATAGACTTGTTAGACTATTTGTTCAGAACCTTTTGATAGTTATGATTCATACACATTTAATGTATTTCCTCAGACAACAAATTGATTTGACAGTGTTTATTTCCCTGTGTTCACTTCCAAAAAAGTTTGTGTTTAAAAGTAGTTGTTCATGAGTGCAGTTATGGGACTAAGTGCTCTACAGTTTTTATTATTTAATTACAATACTTTCTAGGTACAAGAATATCATATTGTTTGAGGTCTTTTTGTCTTTCTGGTTCCTTGATGAGGTCATACTTACATGTGTAATGACCAACATGTGTTTTGGCTAAATAATTGTTCTTTGCTCCAGATTTTTAAAATACAATATATATTAACTTGGCAACTTAGCAATTTATTTGACTAGTACTTCCATTCTATTATAAACGGTATTTTAATATATGTGCATTCTTTTAATCTTGTATCATTTAAGTTTTAAAAGGTAATTTGAAGAGCTAGGGAGATGGCTCAGTGTGTAAATTAGTTGCCATACAAGCATGAGGCCCTGAATTCAAGAATTTTTTATAAATGCTGGATACTACAACCCAGCACTCCCAAAAGATAGGAGAGAGAGAGAAAGAGAGAGAGAGAGAGAAACCCCTAGAAGCGTATAGTCCGGAGAGATTCTGATTTAAAGGCTGTGGAAACTGAGGACTAACATCTGAGGTTGTCTTCTATTCTCTAACTACACGCCATAAGGATGTACTCACCTGGACATATAATTGTGAACACACATACATATGTGAACACACACACAAAATGCACACAGAACGGTAATCTATATTATAACATTTTATAAATTACCAAGTGGTTCTTTTTTCAGTCAGGTGTATTTCATTCATTATTTTTTTATTTTCATTTTTAACTTTTTACAGGAAACCAACATTTTTATCATAGTAGTTTAATTTTAAACTATTCTTCATGATAGTGTAGTTAGCATTAAAAAAGATGCAGTAGGTCAGGGGATGTAGCCAGTATATCATTACCAACTGTAGTGAATTCCTAGGTTCTATCCCTAGTGCTACAGTAAAATCTCCTCCCCTTCCCTCCTCTCCCTTCCCCTCACACCTTTTTAACCCCCCTCTTTATGTTTCTGTCTTCATCTGTCAGTATAATTTGATTGCCTGATGTAAGCCACAACAGTTTGATGCTAATACCTAAGTGGTTTATTTACCTTGGCATTTTCTTGGCACCCATCCCCAAATTTACAATTAAAGTCTGTGTTCCTATAGATCTTCCTTTTTACTTTATGCGTATGCATGTTTTGCCTGCTGAAGTCCTCAGAGTCCCTGGAACTGGACTTAAGGACAGTTTTAACTGTCCTGTGGGTACTAGGGAGTAAACCTTGGTTCTCTGCAAGAGTGGTAAATGTTTTTCAGATAAGGTCTCATTATGTACCTCTGCCCCTAGCTTAGATCTTACTATGTAGACCAGACTGTCTTATAACTCAGAGACCCTCCTGCACCTGCGTCCTAAGTGCTGGGATTAGCGATATATACCACTATGTTTGTTTTTACTTTAATTTTTTAAAATTATATATAAAACATTCAGAAAACAGAAGTGAAAACAATAAAATAAATGTTACAAAATGTTGCTGTTGGGGCAGAAAGTGGCTCAGTGTGTGAGGGAACTTATGGGCAAGCCCAGTAGCCCAAGTTCAGTCCTAGGAACCTATGTCCTAGAAGGAGGAACTGATTTTCTCAAGTTATTCTCTCACCTACACAGGACACCATGCCCTCCTTCCAGAATAAATAAATAGTAACTATGCAAGTAAAACAAAAATAATTTTTAAAAAATCTCTAAAAATAAAATAATGTCGTTGTCAGGACTTAATATCATAATACCAATGGTTCTCAACGTTGGTCATCCATAAGACCATGCCTACCTGCCCATCCTCCCAGAATCTCTTCTGTCCTCTCTTCCTGCCACTTTGTTCCTCTTGGAGCTTCTGACCTTGATAAGTATGGCCATGCTTTTATAGAATGTGTATTGTCTTCACTATGTGCTGAAGGGTATTTTTAAGTTTGTCACTTTTAGAGATGATTGTATGTGAATCTAGTTCGTTTGTTAATGTGTTCTCCAGGCACAAACAAAGCACAGTGTGCCTAGTAAGCTGCAGAGGTGAGTGAGGGCACCTGTCAGCACCATATGTGGTGGCCCTTCTACTTTTCTGTATTTGAACTGTACTGACTGTGTGTTTTGTGTTATCTTGACACAAACCTAGATATACTGGGAAGAGAAGCAATCAAAATAGAGAAAATGTCTCCAAAGGATTGGCCTGTGGCCAAACCTGTGGGCTATTGTCTTGATAAATAGATAAGTGCCACCTCTGGGTTGGTGGCCCTAGCGGGGTATAAGGAAGCAAGCTGAACAAGCTATGAGAAGCAAGTCAGTAGTCTGTGTTCTCTAGGCCTCTGCATCTGTTCCTGTCTCCAAGTTCCTACCTTGAGTTCCTAAGCCAACTTCCCTGAATATAGACTGTATACTAAACAGTGAAATAAGCCTTTTCACCCCCCGTTTGCTTTTGATGTTGTGATGTTTTATCAGAGTTATGTAAACCCTATGACATCAGCTTAGGTAGAAAACATAGGACTTTGTTCTGTAAACACAGGGAGGCCTCTGTACTGGTCTACATACTAAATATTGCCTTAGTCAGTGTTCTCTTGCTGTGAAAAGACACTATGACTATGGCATCTTTTATAAAGGGAAGCATTTAGTTAGGCCTTACAGTTTCACAGGTTAATTGTCATCATGGCAGTATGCATGCAGACCAGGTGCTAGAGAAGTAGATGAGACTAACACATGGGGATCTGCAGCCAGCAGGAAGAGACCAACTCTGGGCTTCTCTTGAGCATTTTAAACCTCAAAGTAGACCCCCAGGGTCAAACTTCCTCTCTCAGGGACACATTTCCTAGTCCTTTCAAAAAGTTCTACTCCCTGGTGACCAGTCATTGAAATCTATGAGCCTATGGGGACCATTCTTATTCAAACCACCATAAGAATGCTGTTAAATATTAACTTCTTTTTCTGAAAATAAAGAAAGCCCCTCACTTTTAAATTGTTCTACTGCATTTTGAGATTATTCAGTTAAAGATGTAAATAGCATATTTTTTTATCTGTGGTACAAATAATTTTTAATGTCAGAGAAGCTGTTTTTCTAGATATATGCAGGGTTATTTCCCATGTTTACAGTTTTTAACTAAAAAAACTTGAAAAAAGTACAGTTTTCTTGATATGGAATAGTATTCCTTTTTCCTTCTGGTTTAGTGTTTTTTTTTCTTAGCTTTACTGTTGTGGGAGCTCTGTTCGATTAGCCAATGATATTTGGAATGACTACCCATATAAGCGTGGTTTTCTTTGATAAGTGACTGGTTAAGAATGGAGGTCAGGAGGCCGCATAGCTCTTTCTTGCTTGGATGTGGAATGCTTCTGACTCACCATCCAGTGACCTGGTCTGGAGCTTTCTCCATCCTTCCATGGTAGATGAACAGACAACAGTGTAGCTTCCCACTGTGTCTGTGAGTGTGTGTTTTCCCTATTTATTCCTTAATAAATAAATTTTTTCCCCAAGCATCCATGTATTTCTCACTATACTTTATTTTTGAAGTTTGAATACACTTGGGTTTTCTTTCCTGGGTGTAAACAGCCTTGTCACATTGAACAATCACTAGCAATACTTCATGGAATAGTTTTCAGTCTATGTTTTGTCCTGACACTGGGATTTAAAAACTAATGACCAGGCACTGTGGTACATACATGTTTCTAATCTCAACACCCAGGAGGCAGAGGAGGCAGAGGAGGCAGGTAGATCTCTGAGTTTGAGACAAGCCTGGTCTGCATAATAAGTTCCAGGACAGCAAGAGACCCTTATCTCAAATTTTTAAATGCATAAGTCATAAAAATAATGGATTTTATTTTTTTTAAGTTTTGGAAAAATTAAGGATAGGGTTTTCAATTAGCCAGCCCCATGTATAATTTCATCCATGTTAGCGTCCAGTTTTATATGATACATTAGTTCACATTAATGAACCAGTGCTGATGCAATAAAGGTATGCATTATTATTTGTTCTGCATTTTACCAAGTTTCCAAAGTACATACTGTTATTTTTCTGCCCCTGTAACCTATCCAGGATACCACAGCACGTGTAGTCATCATATTCCTTAGATTCGCTTTATCTGTGATAGTATCCAAAACTTTTCTTGTCTATGGTACCTACCCTTGACAGTTTTGATGACTACTAGAAAAGAGTATTGTAAGCTAGTTTTCTGTTGAAATGTATCTGATGTTTCCCTCCTGAGCCAGATTGGGTTTCCGTGTGATTTGGGACTGAATATTATTTTAGCATATCCTGGCTCGGATCATACCACGTGATATATATCTGTTGGTGGTGGATGTAATGCAGTATGTTAGGAAATCAGCATATGCTGTTTGCCCTTGTAGAAAAGGGCCTGCTTATCGAAGACTTATTTCATAGGTTTCCCAGGATTCTCTGTCTTAGGGCAAGATGACCCCTCTTCCAGTAGATAGACTGGAGAACAGCAAATAGCTAAGGGTAAAAATATCAAAACCGTGAGAAGATCCAGAGCAGTGGTTCTCAACCTTCCTAATGCTGCAACCTTTTAATACAGTTTCTCTTTTGTGCTGACCACTGACCATTGGTAAAATTATTTTGTTGCTACTTTATAATTGTAATTTTGCTACTGCTAAAAATTGTAATTTAAATATCTAATGTGCAGGATATCTGATATGCAAAATCGAAGGAGTCCTAACCCACAGGTTAAGAACCACTGGTCTAGGGGAAAAACATTTTTAACAGAGGTACCTCTCGTTTATTGCATACTATTAAAATGCCTGCCGTGGACCTGAGAAGGGCAAGACAGAGCTCATCAATGGAGAGATCACTTTGTGCTGCATGAAAACTCTCATCAGGACCCCAGTGTGACTGTCTCCGCAGGGCTTCCCCAGTCATTCTGCTGAATGTCTAGTCTCCTGATTTGATGCAGCTTCTCTTGTGCCTTCTCTCATAGAGGCTCTAATCTTTACTGACAGATGTAGGATCCCAATTTGCTGATCTTTTGCTATTTGCTATTTCTATCTACTACTTGTTAATTGTTCTTTTACTCTCACTTGGTAAATAGATAATGAGCTCACTTATTTCAAACTGAAATTCTGCCTTTTGAAGTCCAGTTTCCATATAGAATGGTGAACTTGTTCTAAGGTTTTGAGATGCTGCAGTGGAAATACCATCCCATCTCAAGCAGTTTCACTTGATAGATGTTGTCATGGGAAGCAAACAGGTATATACTCCTCACTAAGAGTAAAACATGCTGTGTTTTCCTTGGATTTATTTTGCCTGTGGGAGATCTGTCTGTTATCCCACTTTGTTAATATAGCATTTTTCTTCTGTAAGTGTGGTTTTAAAAATGT
Organism: Microtus ochrogaster; assembly: GCF_000317375.1. NCBI lineage: Eukaryota > Metazoa > Chordata > Mammalia > Rodentia > Cricetidae > Microtus > Microtus ochrogaster. The sequence continues at coordinate 3,645,826 of NC_022036.1, forward strand.
TTAATTTTATACCGTGCAAAAAATTTAGTGCTGTATTTTGTGGTTCAGATTGTCCCAGGTTTGGCCATTGGGCCACAGCAGGGTAATTTAGTTGTCTGTTTTGTTACCCCTAGCAGCCACTTCCTTCTGGTACCACTTGGTAGTCCAGGGCCATCCTTGCTACTTTTTCCTTGCTTGCAGAGTTACCTCTTCTTCCAGAGGCAGTGCCCCAACTATGTAGCAGACAGAAGATAGAAGGCTGTCCTTTCTTAACATTCAACTCGGGTTCACTAATCCTTACTCTTCAAAAGCTCTCTTTCAAAAAGGCCATGGTTGATAATTTGACCTTATCTTATTTTCATGTCATAAACTTGGATCCATGTAGTTTATTGGTATATCCGTTTCTGTATCTCAGTGGCTGGAAATTTGTCATCATGTTGAAGAATAATGGTTAATTTAGGTTGTTGTTCTTTAAATGGAAAGTGTTACATATTTTTATGGATAAATGAAAATTTCCTCTTACCATTATACCTGAAATACTGAAATTTTGTGTACAAATTACAGTATTGATTGAAAATTTGTGGTCTTTGTAAGATAATGAGAAAGCTCTTCATACTTTAAAAAAAAACCCTTTTGTCTACTCCATAAGCAGCATTACTTTAAAAACATGCTAAATTCTTAGAATAAGAGTGTTAACAAGAGAAAGGAAGAAGCAGATTTGATTTTCAGTAGACACTCATACAGTTGTGACTGGGCTGTTTCTGGTGTTCACTGCTGAACTCGCTGTAGGGCCTCTTGCCTCCACTGCAGCATTCCAGAATCAAGGCCAGGACTTAGAGAGGGCTTGAATGTTTATTTTGTTTGTCACAATGAAGAAGCCTGGCAGACAATGAAATATGCAGAAGGGGAATCACGCTAACTTAGGATTCCCTGTGAGATAGCTGCTGGACTTTCAGTGGACCCATCATCCCTTGCTCCTCCGTGGTAGAATAGGGGAGAGAAAGAGACAGAAGTCAAGGTCCTCCACCAATATATGGCTGCTTGATAGAAGGATATTAATGAGGTTCTTCTATATATATATGTCTTTGTCTAGCAACAGATATACAAATCCATAGGGGACAGAATATACACACATACACATACATACATACATACACACACACACACGCCTCCCTCTGGATTTTTTAAAGACTTTTTCTTTTAACTTGTGTGTATGCATATATTTCCATGTATAGATAAGTGTATGGGAATACCAAATGCAGGTACCTGTAGAGATCAAAAGATTGTGTCTAATCCCTTGGAGCTAGAGTTGTAGGTGGCTGTGAGCCACCTTAATGGGTGCTGGGAACTGAGCTCAGGTTGCTGCAAAGGTAGCAATGCTCTTAACCACAAAGTCCCCTTCAGGATTTTTTCTTTTTGACTAAAATGATTATAATGAAATAATTCTTGATTTTTACCAAAGCTGTCTTCCTAAAGTTACCTACTAAGCACCTGGGAATCTCTTACCAAATGTCATGAAATCACAACAGGTCTTTGATCATGCTGCTGCTGATTTCTTGCTTTTTCTGGTATTCTGTATTATTGGCAGTTCCTATAGTTGTTACTTTGAAAGCAACCACTTTTAATTTTTCCACATTCTACTCTAATTGTTTATTGACCTTTTCTAACCTTTTATGCTCTGTAATAGTAAACAAACACAATTTTGACCTAATTCTTTGTTCCTTCAAGTCCAGTTATTTATTTGTAGCTACATCTATTTGTATGCTTCTCAAATATACAGGAAGTATTTTCAAATCATTCCTGCACTACACACTTTGTAGATATTTCAAGTTCAATTCCAATGACACATTAAATATTACTTTTAAAATTTATATTATTGCTAATGTCCTGCATTATTAGGATACTACTTCTTTTTCTATTGCTTCTTGAATTTTTTGAAATTATAAATATATAATAATTATATCATTTCCTCTTTCCTATTCCTTCCTCCAAGCCCTCCCTTGCTTTTTTTCAAAACTATGGCCTTTATTATCCATCATTCTTCATATACTTATATTGTTGAATACAGTCTCAACATTGTCAACATCTTATTGAACATATAACCTCTAAATTTACTTTTCTTTGTACCCTCAGTGTGTGTTGCATAATTAGTAATAAGATTTGTTGTATATGATGACATATTCTTTTCATTACCTTATCTTTTCCTGTTTCTAATAGTGAGAAGGCTTCCAAAATAGTTTTTCTTATCACTAAGCAATTATTTGATTTCTATAATTGAGGAGTACTTGAATAAAACTTGTGGATTCTCACCAGCTTGATTGCATTCTTTATAATATATAAAGTTCATCATAGGACGTTAGAGGCAACTCATTCTCAAGTCACATCCCAGCTTCAAGAACCTGTTTGTTCTTGAACTTTCCTCCTAATAAAGTTCAGAAAATAGCATTACCAATGTTTTCTTTAGTGTTGTCTGAATACTTGAATAAACGTACTTGGTAGTGTTTGTGATAACATATATATAGTTTTCCATTAGAAAGATCAAAGTGAGTTGGGATGTAATAAAAATAATAACACAAATGAGTGTGAATGAGTGTGATAGCATACACCAGCACCCCTGAATGACATCAGTTCCTGACTATGGTAGGAGAGTATAAAACCAGCAGCTATCAGACTCTGTCATATCAGCACTGGATATTTCTTTTTTTTTTCCTATGAAGTTTTTCTATTTTCATTTTTCAAACAATCTTTTTTTTTATTTTACATGCCAATCCCAGTTCACCCTCCCTTACCTCCTCCCTCTTCTCCCACCTTCTGCCCACTCCATCCCCATTCATTCCTCAGAGAGGGTTAGGCCTCCCATGGGGAATCAATAAAGTCTTTCATATCATTTTGAGGTAGGACCAAGGCCCACCCCCCTGTATCTAGGCTCAGCAAGGTATCCCTCCATAGACAGTGAGCTCCTAAAAGCTTGTTTATGCAGTCCCACTATTGCCTAGGGTCTTTCACTTCTTTGGTTAGTGTTACCCCAAGATATTTTATATTATTTGTGGCTATTGTGAAGGGTGATGTTTCTCTGATTTCATTTTCAGGTTCTTTATCATTTGTATATAGGAGGGCTCCTAATTTTTTTTGAGTTGATCTTATGTCCTGCCACATTACCAAATATATTTATTAGCTATAGGAGTTCTTTGGTAAAGTTTTTGAGATCGATTATATATACTATCACATCATTTGCAAATAGCAAATGTTTGGCTTCTTCCTTTCTAATTTGAATCCCCTTGATCTTCTTTTGCTGTCTTATTGCTATAGCCAGAACTTCAAGAACTATGTTAAGAACTATGAGAGAGTGGAGAGCCTTGTCTTGTTCCTGATTTTAGGGGAGTTGCTTTGAGTGTCTCTCCATTTAATTTAAACTACTGTTGTCTGTTGGCTTGCTGTATATTGCTTTTATTATGTTTATGTATGTTTATTGTCTCCCTGATGTCTTGAAGTGGTGTTGGACTTTGTCCAATGCTTTTTCAGCATCTAATGAGATGATCATATGTTTTTTTCTGTCTGTTTGTTTATATGGTAGATTACATTGATAGATTTTTGTATGTTGAACCATCTCTGCATCTCTGGGATGAAACCAACTTGCTCATGGTGGATTATTTTTTGATGTGTTCTTGGATTCAGTTTGATAGTATTTGTAAATGTACCACATATATTTATCCAGTTTTCAGTTAAGGGGCATCTAGGTTGTTTCCAGGTAATAGCTATTACAAATAATGTTGCTATGAACATAGTTGAGCATGCGCCCTTTTGGTATGAGTTTGCATGATTTGGGTATATGTCCAAGAATGGTATTACTGGGTCTTGAAGTAGGTTGATTCCCAATTTTCTGAGAAACCATCATACTGATTTCCAAAGTGGCTGTTCAAGTTTGCACTCCCACCAGCAATGGATGAGTGTTCCTTCCCCCTCACTCCACATCCTCTCCTACATAAGCTGTCATCAGGGTTTTTTATCTTAGCCATTCTCCCAGGTGCAAGATGCTATTTCAGAGTTTTTCGATTTTTATACCCTGATGGCTAAGGATGTTGAACAATTTCTTAAGTGTTTTTTGGCCATTTGAGAGTCCTTTGTTGAGATATCTCTGTTTAAATCTGTACCCCATTTTTAAATTGGATTATTTGGTATTTTGATTTCTAGTTCTTTGTCTATTTTGGAGATCAACTCTCTCTCCGATGTGATGTTGTTGAAGCTCCTTTCCCATTCTGTAGGCTGCGGTTTTGTCTTATTGAACATGTCCTTTGACTTCCAGAAGTCTCAGTTTCAGGAGGTCCCATTCATTAATTGTTGCTTTTAGTGTCTGTGTTACTGCACTACTGGTATTATGTTCAGGAAGTGGTCTCTTGTGCCAATGCTGGATCTTTACTAAGATTGAGTATTCATAATAAAAGCATTTATCCCCTCCAAAAAAAAAGTTTTCTTTTACTGTGAACTCTTTTCATTATACTTTCCTCAGAGAAATGATGTGTGAGAGACAGACATTCTGAACAAAGTACGCCTTCTTGATAAACAATCTCTTCAGAAAGGAAGGTTTGCTAGAGTAACTGTCATTGCGGTCCTCCTTTGTGTACGTGGAGCTTACGATACAGACACAGATGATAAGTGGGGACTGATTATCTTTGTGTGTGTTTTACCCTTTTTCTTTTCTTTTAGGAAATTTGAAATATTGCCTTGTGATTCTTAATCAGCCTTTGGACACATGCTTTCGTCATCTTTGGAAAAAAGGTAATCTTAATTCGCATCTAATTGTCTTTGAAACTGAATAACATGACTGGCACCCAATTCCATATACCCCCCAAACAAATAGACAAGCCCCTGAAAAAACAAACAGGCAAACAAATAAATCAAAAGAGAAAACGCAGCACACCCAGTTCATAAAAACATAAAACCAGAAACTGTATGATATATAAATAATGACCAATAAGACAAAAACATGCCCAAACAAAGCAACATGAGAAAAAGCTCTATAGAAATAACATTGAGTTTGGTTTGTCTTAGCCATCTACTGCTTGTCATGGGACCTACATTTAAGTCTGATTAATACACACAGTGAGTCTCCACTGGTGAAAGTTTGTTTTTCCTTTGTGAGCAGATGCCAACTGAAGATACCTTTTTGGTTAGGGATGAAAGCTTGTATCTTCTTATACCTCTTAGTGCTGGAACCCCATCTGGTTTAAACCTATGTAAGTCCTATGCATTCTTTCTTTCTTTTTAATATAAAAAGATTAAAATATAATTGCATTATTTTTATCTTTTACCTTCAACCTCTCCCAAGCCAACTTCCTTTCTAATTCATGACTTCTTTTTCTTTATTGCATATTGAATCCCAGCCCACTCTAGTGTACATTGTACTTCCCTCAGGCCATTTCCACAGCCTTTCCAATGCAATGACCCCTTATATTCGATCCCAGTAGCCTGACCTGGCTTCATTCTGGAAATCTTAAAGTTATTCACTGGGCTTCTTCTGTCCAGGTGCTGTTTTCTTATAGACTTTCTCTGCCCAAGGTTTGGAGCTTTGGCAATTTCTTTCTCATCAAAGGAACTTCCCTGGGAACTGCCTCACACCTTGTCCTCTTTCTCCCAGCTAGTACATTTAGCTCCGGGAGGAAGAGGGCAGGTAGCAATGTTTCGTTTCCAGCTCAAATGTACACAACTAGATACTTCTGAAGTTTCAGTCTCTGAGTTCTTTGCATCAGAACTTGCTACTGTACATGGCATGTGGTGGACTATCAAAGAAAGTTCCTCATCCCTTTTTGTTCATGCATACCTGCTGTGTCATTTGTCTGTTTCACAGTGTATGTCATTCCTTGCTTTTGTGTTTCTTTGTGTTCCCGACTGTTCATGCAATGGAAATGATTGCTTAATATTTAATTACATATGGTATTCAGAAACTTTATTGTTTTCATTCAACTACCTATGCCAAATAATATCTTATACTTAATTTAACTGCTACCAAATCATGGTTGTATATCATTGCTCTACAATATTAATTTAGTAAAATGTAAGCCATGTAAATTCATAGTCCAAGAGCTAGTATCCTAATAAAAGTTATGCTTAGCATTATATAGTAATCCTAAAGCGATATTTTTTGATCAATGTTTTTTTATTGACATTTATTGAGCTCTACATTTTTCTCTGCTCTTCTCCCTGCCTCTCCCCTCCCCCTTCAACACTCCCCCAAGGTCCCCATGCTCCCAATTTGCTCAGGAAATGATATTTTTTAGGGAAGCTTATTTGTTTGTTTGTTTAAGGATAAAAAGGAGGATGTTAGGAAAGAACTGGCTTCACAGAGTTGTCCATGGACCTCCACATGTATACTGTGGCATGTGTCCTCCAGATCTAATGAGGAAATAAACAATCAATGGCCACTGAGGGAGCAAGAATTGGTTTTCTTGAGGGACAAGTTTCCTGATAGACTATATAGTCCCAAATGATCAGCTTAAACATATGTACATATATGGAATAAATGCAGAAGAATCAGGATATAAATATTAAAAGTTATACAATATTTTAAAGGAAAATGTATTCAAAAAGGTTATTGTATTTCAGATGTTACTATTAAGAATGTGAAAAGAGACCCACATATGGAAAGAATTATTTGCCAAGTTTGTATCTGAGTGGGACAGTGTCTTAGTTACTTTTCTGTTGCTGTTACCCAGGCAATTTATAAAAGAAAGAGTTTATTGAAGACTTATAGTTTCAGAAGGTGAGCCCTTGGCCATGATGGCTGGGAGCATGGCAGCAAGCAGGTAGACTTAACGCTGAAGCCATAGGAGTTATTTAAGAGCTCACATCTTGAGACAGCAACCATAGACAGAGAGAGAAAGAGAGACAGAAAAAGCTAACTGAAAATGGTGTGGGATTTTCAAACCTCAGAGCCCACGGTTCTCCAAGAAAGCTGTAGCTAGTAATCCTTAGAAGCAGTTGTACCAACTGAGTACCCAGTATTCAAATTCTGAGCAGAGGGGGCCATTTCATTCAAACTTACACAGATGAACACATGCCTAGAGCATATGAAGAACTCTAACAGTTGAATAATGAAAGTAAGATGTGAACCAATTAAAAAAAAACTTAACAAAGAATCTGAGTAGACGTTTACCATGGAAAATATGCAAATGCCCAACTTGTTCATGCTCGTGAAAAGATGGTCAGCATTGTGGAAGTCTGAATGGCTGTGAGATACCATGTCACACATACTAAATTCTGTTGAGAATAAGAGCCGGAGATTGTTGAAAAGTCAGCACTCATATACACTGCTGATAGAAATTTCAGTGGTGGAGTAACTTTTGGAAACCACTTGAAAGTTCCTTAGAGCTATCGCTTAACCTATTTCTATTAGAGATTCAAGCACAAGAGAAATGAGAGTCCATGTTCACATGAACATCCATATTGTTCAACTACAATAAAACAATGAGGCACGAATATGAAAAACATTGATGAAACTTGAACGTAGTCATCTGACTAAGGGAAGTCAGGCACAAAAGAAACCTTACAACTCAATTACAATTAAATACCCCAAACTGTCAAATCTACAGAGATAGGAAATACATTCATGCATGCTCAAGACCATGGGGTGGGGAATTAGAGAGTAATTTAATGTTACTATCATGTTGATAAATGTTCATAAGCCAATTTTATGGCAGTTGCACATTTATTTTTTTTATTGAAAAAAAAATTTCTGCCTCCTCCCAGCCTCCCATTTCCCTCTCCCTCCTCCCGCCCCTCTCCCCCTCCCCCCACTCCTCTCC
>NC_022036.1:3655328-3668072 GCF_000317375.1 Microtus ochrogaster
TGATATTGAGGTCTTTGATCCATTTGGACTTCAGTTTTGTGCATGGTGATAGATATGGGTCAATTTTCATTCTTCTACAGGTTGACATCCAGTTGTGCCAGCACCATTTGTTGAAGACAGTTGCACATTTTTAAAATTTTCTAAAAAGATGGATCATATGCCTCAGTGTGTTGTTTTGTATATATGAATTATATTTTAGTAGGGTGTTCTAAAATAGGCAGTAGACAGTAAAGCATGGTGTAATCTCTTCTAGTCTTTCATAACAGTGAGATGATCACATCCTTATGAGAGTTAGCATATCATGGTTTGAAGACTCTGTCTTCATTTTTGGGGATACTCTTGCAGCAAATTTCTCAAATCTATCATGTAGCAGAGAACTTTGGACTCGGATGGTATGCAGAGGTGATCTGAAATCCATATTTCCAATAGATTTGTTTGCTGATTTATTTATTTATTCATTAAATAATACTGTTCTGGTGTAATTTGCAAACCAGTGCTTTAGATTTGAAGAGGACATAGTTTAATTCTTATTTTAAGCACACCTCTTACTAGCTGGTAAGATTGTAGCTCAACTAAAATTCCAAAGAACACTAGAAATTATCTGTCTCTTATGCAAGAGAAAATAACATTCGTAATATTATATTTGAAATGTTCTCTTTTGTTTTCTGAATACTTCCTTCACCCCCTCTTCATATAAAGGTTGGTGCTTCACTGTCAAATTTTATTTACTATCTAGTGGTCAAATCTTGGTTCTTTAACATTTACAGTAATTAATTACTCCTTTGGGAATATTCTTGGAACACTAAAAAGTCTAGTACTGCCTGAAAGAAAATACTTGATACAGAAGATCACACTTTTTTTTTTCATAGCATGATGGATTTAGGAAGCTAGGTAGAAATGTCTATCGTTACTGGTTTTTGTGTACTTCCCGAATCTTAATATTTATTGTTTTAATTCTCAGATCAAAGAGTTACTTTAGTTTACTTTAATTAGACCATTCTTGTTTGAAATATTTTTTGCTAAGGGCAATATTTCTGTGGAAGAGTGTGAGAGCCATTCATTATGAGCATTAAAATCTTAATTAAAGAAACTAAATTCTGAGGAAGTTTATCTTCTTGATTTAAACAAAATGTTTCAAGAAAAGGAAATATCCTTAGGAGCCTGCCACTACGAAGTCCTTAAGCTTCTTGTCTGATGTTATGCTGTGAATTAGTGATCATACAAAATGCTTATTAAGTTACTAAATAGATGAGCTGTAGATCTTGCAGATGTGGGATTATACAGGAGAAAGATAAGATCCTTTCCTTGAAGGAATTTGTAGTTATGGAGTCTGTCTAAAGGGATTTATACAGCACTTGGGACTTGATCAATGAATTGGCCAGGATTATGGAAAGGGAGTTTGAGAGGCAGAAAACAAAGCCTCTTCCCTTAATCATTTATAATCTGTAATGCAAATGGGACCCAGCACAAAAATAAGCCCCTGGATGCCAGAAGTGTTGTGTATGGACTACTAGAATTCTAAGAGGGACTTTGGGAATGGAGATCTATGTGAATACACACATGTCATGTGTCCATTCAAAAACTTCCACAGGCAGAAATGTCATTGCTGATAATGAATTGAAAGGAAATAAAAAAGTAATGTTTCAAACTAAAAAAGAAAAAAATCACCAGTGATATGTAAAGTTCTTTATTTTATTATGCTGTGTGTAAGAGAACAGCTGCTACGTACCAAAGTTAGGAATCTTGTCGGATGCTAACCACAATAGTCCCCTCCCTTGCCTATTGTATTGTAAAAAAAATTTCACATTAGACTTTGGTAGATATCACAAGCTTGGGGACTTGTTTGGAAAACCGGAAAAGCCTATAAGCCAAAAAGAGGCAGATTATATAAAGAGTATTTTATACTATTAAAGTAAGTATTCCTCTAGGATTAATAAGTCTGTTTTATAAAGAGAGACAGAAATGCAATAAAAATATAATAAAATATTGTAGGTCAGAGAATATAGAAACCACCCACAACCTCAGTCTTATCTTCCTCATTTGAGCAATAGAACAGCTTCAAATCATAACAACCTGAGCAAATTTCATCTGAAATGTCTGTTCTTAGCCAAAACTTGTGTTGTCTCTTTCTATGAGTAGCAAAGGTAATGTGTGGAAGAGTGTGCTTAGCATCTTTGCCATTATCTGCTGAAAACACTTTTTGTTTGGTGTATACTTTGCCTTATGCAGGATGCTGGTTCATTTATGTATTCTAAACTGCACTCAGGTTTCTGTGAGTACTTTATTACACTAATGCAATTTGTTTCAGCTGGCTCTTACAACATTTAGTGCATAAAAATGTGACTCTTGGACTTAACCAATTGTTGTATTTCTTTATTTTTGTATGTGTGCACATATGTGTGTGACAGTACCTGTGGAGGTCAGAAGACAACCTGAGGAGTTCATTCCTTTCACCATATGGATTCTGGGATCAAACGTAGACTGTAGGGCATGGTGGCAAACACCCTTACTGCCAAGTCATCTTGGTAGCACAGTGTAGCTAGATCAAAATAACTTTTTTTAAAATATTTTACATATATCCTGTATGTACAATATTTTGTCCCTTTCTCTTCTTCCATCTCCTCCCATCCCACCTCTATTCCTGGCCTCTTTGTACATTTTTTTTAAAGATACATACTTCTTAAAGTGTATTTGTTAACAGTATATAAGTTGATATATAGACTAGATAGATAGTCCCATACATGATAAAATAACCTAATGTTAATAAATATAACCTATATATACTGTGATGCATACACAATGTGCTCTGAATGCAGTCAGAAACCGTGGCTGAAAAGTTAAGATGGAGAGAGATCAATAAAGATCCAAGACATATACCTCTAGCTTCTACGTGCAGGAACACATTGTACATATTTATATACCCATAGGAATGCATGTACACATCTCATGTGTATATACCTGTGCTCGCTCTCTCTCTCTCTCTCTCTCTCTCTCTCTCTCTCTCTCTCTCTCTCTCACACACACACACACACACACACACACGATAGAAATAGGCATTTTAGAGAATAAAAGTAATTCAAATGAATTTCAACATAAGAAAGGATGATAAATTTACCTTAATTGTGCAATTGCAAGTTAATGCTACATGAGGTGTTATTTCCGTGTGATTACACTGACGACATGGGAGAACAAGTGAAAACTGCTGGAGCGTAGGAGACAGGCTCGTCTCCTGGGTGCTGGCAGGTGCAAATAATTGTTCTTTTTTTCCTTGGACTTCTTTCAACATGAAAACCATTCTTTCATTTTATAATCTCAGCTGCTATAATTCTCTGGCGTAATTGAAATATGAGTCAGTACATGGGGTAAACATTCATGTATTTTTGCATGTGTGTATATATAGACACGTGTACATAAAGGACATTCACTGTAGCTTTTTAATAGAAGAGGAATAGTGGAAACCAAAGAAATGCCTATGTGTTATTGAATAGTATCATAATATAGTAAAATCTATGTTATAGAATGTCATGACATTTTGAAAAAAATTAAAAATATACCCTCTATACAGGGTTATCAGTGAGATATTGTTTATAGGAAAATAAGCAAGATACAAAAACATTCCTTTTAGCTTTTTCACCTTTTGTAAAACAAAGGCACCAAAGGCTACATTTCTATGAATGTGTTAGTGTTGTGTGCTTGTGAAAATTTATGTCTGTATGCAACAAGGGGCAGCTTACATCGCAGTATTTTCTTGGAAAAGGTTGAATTGGGTAAAATGAACTGTTTGTGAGCATAGAAAGGAGAGAGAACAAACAAAAAAAAAGAGTGAAATGTAGCATATTTAAAAGTATTTACAATGTGAACAGATTTGTAATGTTTTGCGACATTTACGTAAACTAATGGGATCAAGCAGATATTGCTAGTCTATATCTCACAAAAATGACTTTTAGCTCAGTTAATCATAAGAGATGTAGGTCAGTTCATTCTGATCAATGACACATCCACCAGGAAGACATTATTGAATTTCTAAGCGTATATGCAAAACTCATGTGCACTCAGTTTCATAAAGCAAACACTACTAGGCATTAAGCCATGGAAAATCCAATACAGTAATAGTATGTGAGTTCAGCACCCCACATTCACCACAGTCAGGTGATGTAGACAAAAGTAAACAGAAAGAAAACCAGTAGTGTTGAATGGCATCATAGACCAAAATGCACATAATGCTGGCTAGAGAATATTTCACTGAGGCAAGGCAGAATATACATTCTCCTCAGCAGCCCATGGAAATTTTTCTAAATATGTTACATGTAGGGACATAAAGCAACTCTCAACAAATTTAGGAAATTTTAAATAAATATATGTATCTTAATCTGACCACAAGAGAATAAAAACAGGCAGGAAGACCAATGGAACTGTGTCGAAGACTTGGATATCAATCCACACACCTCAGTAGCAAAAGAAATTCCAGTAATCCAGTAGATTTTTTTTTGTCTACTCTCATAATTTTTCTGGATCAAGAGAACAACACAGGTGGTTGTGTCTGGTGGCCTCTAAATGACATGCATCAATATGTTGGCTTCTGCCTTGATCAGTAAGGGTTTACTCAGGGCTTAGTTGTGACCACCCACATGCTGCCGTGAGCATCTCTTTACCCTGTAGAGGTGCTCACATGTCTTCCCAACACTTTGATTGCCTTTCCCAGAGTTAGTGATGCAAGAGACTTGGGAGAAAAGTTCTACAACGTCCTTTATGCCCAGTTTCAGAAGTTACATGCATTATAATATTTGTTAGGAGTGAGTCTCTAAGTGGAGTCCACCTTCAAAGAGAGGGAAGTCAGCCTCTGTCTTTTGAAGCTACAGAAGTAGACATCAAGGAAATTTGCAAGCTGCAAATTCATCCTGGAAAATGTGAGTAAAAATGGTTAAGTTTATATAATAGAATTTAACACCCAGTGTCTTCTGAATAACCTTACAAATGAGTTGTGATTTTCATGTTCTATGCATCATTGTTTTCTGCTCTATTGGTACCATTGCTACTGAAGAACTTCTATAAGAGTAGTATAGTGATTCCTAGATCTCCACGCTGCTGTCATCACAAACTGTGAGCTGGTGCCAGTGTTTGTCTTCTTCTTATGTGCCGATGGCAGGCTTTCAGTAAAGGCCAAGATTTGCTTTCCTCCCTCAGTTCTCAAAATGGTTATAGATTGAAATGGTAAACAACTGTCCTGATCCACATGTTTAGGATATTTAGGATATTCTAGAATATTTAGGATATTCTAAAGTCAGAATACCTAATGGCCCAAATATTCTTCTTGTTACCCTGTGGTGTAACAATATTATTCTTGCTGACACAGCATTCTCTTCCTTTGGTTACAGTTTCTTGCTTTGTGAGGAAGAACTTGTTCTTTAGCCCTCTTATTTATTTTTTTCTTTATTTCTTTACCTCTCATAGAAAATACCAATCATTGTAATTTAGTTCTGGCCATTGAGGTAAATTCTTTAAGGTATACCTGAATATCATCCCCTGGCTACTATGATTGACTCCAGGATGGGCACATGATCTGGACTATTATTGTTCTTTGTTTCTCTCTCTGTCTCTGTCTCTGTCTCTCTCTCCATCCATCCATCCATCCATCCATCCATCCATCCATCCATCCATCCATCCATCCATCTATCATCTATTTATCTATCAGATTTTCTGAGTGGCCTGAAAGTCACTATGTAGTTCAGACCAGCCTTGAACTTGAAGCAATCCTCCTGCTTGGGATTACTGTGCAAGCTTGCTCAGTTGGTGCTCCTTGGATTGCATTTTTAAATGGAAGGTATTCATGCCAACTTCTTTCTACCATTATCTTTATATTTGAAAACTGACTGAGTTTTCTTCCTTACAACTGTTGTTTATGCTTACTTAGGTCCAGAGGCTGCAGCAGAAAGCTGTGAAACTTTTAAAGGGAATTTGTAAATAAATATGCCTACTTTGCCTAAGGTATTTTGAGTTAAGACTCTTTTCTAGCCTATTAAAATTTAAAATATAATTTCAGTCTCTTGGTATACTGTCTTCACTGTGAAATCTTTACACAGAAATCACATCAACCATGAAAACTGGTAGGACTTCTGTTTTATGGCTTTATTTGTAACCAACCCCGTTTCTTTCTATTTTTATGAAAAAAATATTTCCTAAATATACAAATGGGTCACACATGCAAGAGTTGATGACTGAACAGTGGGGGCTGAGCATGAGGAAGCTTTACAGAAGAATACAGTGTAAAAAGGAGCTCATCGGGACAGACCTGAGCGGAAACTGCTCTAGCTAGAGAACAGAACATAGATAGACATAAGGACTACCAGCTTGAAACCTAAGCATTTAGAAGGAAAAAATGGATAATATGCCAGTATTCAGAGATGAATGTCACAGTGCTGGTAAATTACCGTGCAAATGATTGGCACTCACTGCTTGTAAGTAGGAAAGGGAGTGGAGCAGGAAGAGGCACACACTGGGCATCTTCCTCCACCTTTTTTTGGTTTGTCTTTTTAAATTTTCTTTTACTATATTTTTTGCATTTTTGCTGCAATCTCCCTTCTTCCTCCCCTTTTAGTCCCTCACTCCTCCACTATGGTCCCCTCCCCCACAATCCTCTCCTCCTCCATTTCTCTCCAGAAAAAGGCAGGCCTCCCATGGATCCATTTCTTACATTCATTTTTCATTTGAAGTGAAGATTCTTTTCTCTGTGGGTTCCAGGAACATTTTGCTTTTAATTAGAGAAAGAAAGAATCTTTTGGAAACTGAGTTTTTATATAAAGCTTCTAAAGATCGCCATCATTGTAAAACTGTTAGGAATTTGAAATTAGTCTCCAGGAAAATGTGTAAGACTTTGGAACTGCTTAGGAGTTCATACAGTTTACCTCCTGATAGTAAACACCATTTTGAATAAGAAAAACTGAAGTCTCCGTGATAACAGAAAGATGAAGTTACAAACAATTCATTTTGTACACAGGGCATTTGTTACAGTAAGCCTCATGTCACTAGTGAGATTTGCTCAAAAGAATAGTCAATGGAGATGTAAGTTTCATTGGTGATATGTATTTGCAGTGTACCAAAACTTCAGGAACTATACATGACTGAAATGCTACCTTTTATTTTACTTGCTTCAATTTTTTTTTGAGCATTTTGATACTATACATTTATTTTTAAGGTTTTGTCTCTGTACTTTGTTTCATTTGGAATAAGATTAAATGATGCTGTGTTTTAAATATTGTTTTTCATGTATTTATTTCTAAAATGTAGAATTGTGATTAATTTTCTTATGTAGGTGAAGAAAGCCTGATTTCAAAAGCGACTCTTATTCCATACTGAATAAATAAACCATACAAGAGTTCTTACTTAGAAAAAATCTTTAATCCTCTTACGACTCTTTAAAGATTTTATATAGTGTTCAAACACATACAAACCATTTAAAGTATAATTTTGTTTTGGAGAAATTTTTGCAAAATTATACTAGTCTTCAGAAAATGGTTTTTTAAGGAAATGAGTTGATTCAGCATACATAATTATATTTGTGTGTGTGTGTGTGTGTGTGTGTGTGTGTGTGTGTGTGCGCGCGCGCGTGTGCATGTGTTATAATATAGGCAGGACAAATAATTTAAGTTGATTTCTTCTATACTACTTATTTAGATTAAATATTTTTGAATTTTTCACTTGACTTCAAAAAGTCCTCTTGATCTGTTTTTGTCTCAAATATTATTCAAGGGCTCTACTTCTCAGAAGACATTCATCATAATAATTTGAACATCTAGTTAATGGCATTAGAATGAATTATACATACTGACTTATTCAGTTATCTGTTTAAGATATTTATATATTAGCCAAGGTAAATAAAGACACACAGATTCCTATCAGATGTCCTCCAGTGGATTTATATGTTTTCCTAGACCCTAAGGCTCACTAGTAACTTTGTTATTCTCTGATAAGACCCACATTTATTGGCTAGTGTTGACTTTGTTGCTATCCACAATATTCACGATCACCGCTCACGGGTCGTAGAGTTATGGCATCATAAATAAGGGTGCACAGAAGAAAGAAGATAGAGCACATGGTTTATTTTCATGCATTTTTAGCTATCAACTAAATCACTGCTGTCAGAGGAAAGTGGAATTTAATGGTCATCCTTAACAAGTTTAGAGGAAAATCTGTGCAGTTTTACTTCTGCCGTGTTGTATTTTGTGGTTACAGCACATTTGATTGATAATAATGATGATTCAATAATGATGTTTTATCATTGAAGATTGGGCATGGGAGAGTTTTTTATTTAATCCTTCCAAGCTACTAACAGTTTGACAAGGGTGAGAGACACTGACTGATGCCGTGCAGAGGCTGTGTTTGATGTTTTCAGTGTAGGGAGAGAGGAAAGTCACAAGCATCTCCAGTCTAATTCAGGCCCTGGCAGGTGTTGTTTGTTTCTTGCAGTATGTTTATTGAATCTCTGTCCAGTTTCATTTTGCATGCATGTGTTGAGGATGAGAAATGCAAACAGTTAGTATTATATAGTATATATTTTATTCTTATCTCTTTTTATTAAAAGTGCCTCTTTATTAAAAAATATTACTTTAATTTTGTTTTACTTGGAAAATCCTCATCTTTCAAGACTCATCAAATGTGAGAAGCAGGGTAGAAGATTGTGCCCTTTCAGATGAGATGAGCTGTGTCGCTGTGGCTGCCAGGCCTTCTCTCTGCTCAGGAGCACCCCCCCCCCACCTGTCACGTGTGCATGCATAGCATCCCTCCTGGCTCATTCCCCTACTGCTCCTCAGGTTGTTTCTTTTGTACGTGGAAAGCCAATCAACATTGACATTTGGCTATAGAGTGTTTCAGTGATGTCTTCTAACACCTTTAAATGTAATAAATCTGTAACTGCCTCATTTTGGCTAATTCATGAGGTAATAATACTGTGGGCAAATGAGTGTTTAGAGATTGTTTTTAAGGAAGTGAAACTTCACTTTATCTACGGAAAATGAAATCAGTCCCAAGAAAGTCCACAGAACTCTGTTATACTTGCATTTTGGGTGTATGTTAACAAGCTTCCTTGTGTTACATGTGCAGCTAGGGTAAAAAGGAAAAAAAAATGGGTGCTCAGCATGGACTGGTAAATGTATTGATAGTGATTCATGTACAATTCTGCTGATAACTTTTATCCAAGATATAATAGGAATAGTTAAAATTAAGCACAAATAAAAATATTTCCCTTTTTGGTAGGGAAAGGTATAAACTTGTAGTCACTGCTTAGAGATTTGAACTGATTTTAGATAAATACAATTGCAAATGATCACTTGCCCCTTGGCAGCTAGAGTTGAGGTGTTAAGCATGCTCATGTGGCTGGTGAGCCTTGTTGTTTCCATAGCTTGGACAGCCACACAACTGTCCATTTCCCCACAGGACCACTCAGAGCATTGTTGAAGTGTGTTAATGTTGTGTATTCTTGATAAAAAAAAATTATTTGAGTAAAGATTTTGTTCTCAGTTTAGAGAGTCTTATTATTGTTTAAGACTAGTAAAGAATATTTAGCCTTCACTGCATTAATCTGAGTAGATATAGCTAGTTTTAGCAATACACTAATAGCTGAGATATTCTCATAGAACCTGTTGTTTATTTATGGGAAATGAAGAAGATGAAGATCATTAAAAAGAGCTATAGAAGCCTAGTCATCATAGTGCACACCTTTAATCCCTGTACTTGGGAGACAGATGCAAATGGATCCTTGTGAGTTCAAATCTGGTCTGGTTTTACAGAGCGAGTTCCAGGACAGCCAGGGGTACAATAAGAAACTATTTTGGAAAATAAATAAATAAATAAATAAATAAATAAATAAATAAATAAATGACAAACAAAGACAAAAAAGCTATAGGAGCATATGCAGAGTAAGTAAGGTTAGGTAAAATACAAAGGTGATCAGGGGATGCTTTCTGCAAAGATCACATTTAAGTTAGTCTTCACAGTGGAGGAATCTAGCCAGACAAATCTGAAAAGCAAGACTCCCCCCTCTCCCTGCCCCTTACCTCTCATAATCCTTGCCATGAATTCATGGGAACAAAGGTCTGGAAAAGGCAGCAAGGTTTGGTGTATCTGAGAAGCAAGACGCAGCACAGTTTGAGCGGTTCGAATGAAAGCGCTCCCACAGGCTTATATATTTGCATGCTTAGTCCTCAGTTTGATGAACTATTTGGAAGGATTAAGAGGTGTGGTCTTGTTGGAGGAGGTGTGTGCCTGGGGGTGGGCTTTGAAGTTTCAAATGCGTATGTTCTCTGCCTGTTGCCTACACAGAATTTAAAGCTCTCAGGTATTTCTCCAGCACCATGCCTGTTGCCTGTTCTCCACCATGACCGTAATGAACTAACCCTAGTCTAAAACTGTAAGCAAGGCCCCACTTAAATGTTTTCTTTATAAGAACTGCCTTGCTCATGGAGTCTCTTCACATCAATAGAACAGTAACTAAGACAACAGTGAATAATGCAAATATGTGTTTCTTGGTCAAGTCATAGAAAGAAATCCTCTTTGCATGTATTTACCACAAGTCATATGTAGTGTTTCTGAAATTGCTTAAAGTCATTACTTGTGCACACTGTTCCTCACATTCCCAGTTAAATCCCAAGGTCGAGCCGCTGTAATTCTCAGAGTTCACTTCAGTGTTACTGTTCTCATTGATAAAGACTCTTGAGAGATTGTGTGTCCAAAATTGCAGATTTACTATTATTTACTAAGGAAAGCCTTGAGAAATTCATACATTCACATTTTTGTAGAAGCTGCAATCTTAGCATCTTGTATTGAATGAACGCCGTGGCTGTGATGGTACAATGTCACAGATGGCAAACAATTTATAATGTCTTCCATGTGCCATTTGGCTCTGAAATCATTCTGTAGACTGGCTCATTTAAGTCTTAGACTGAGGAGTAGGTGATCTCAAGAGTCTCATGTGACAGATGAGGAAATTGAGGTTAAGAGAAGTTAAATGACTGGCTCCATGTCACACAGCAACACCGAGGATGCATGGCAGATCTGAGGTTCAGCCCTAATTTATAAGAATCTTCTCCAAATAAAACTGTTAGGCCTTTAGTAAATAATTTCCTCTAGATTTTTTAACTAATTAAATAAATATTTATTATAAATATGCCAGAGTTTTACATGAAAAACAGCTTCAAGGCCATCCTTATATGTTCTATTGGAAAATATACATGGTGCTTGCAGTGATTTACAGATGTGCAAAAAGAGTTGTAAATTTTGCATCTAAGGAGTTATAGCTGTACGGTATCCCAGTACTCATCTAGGCTGCGCAGGCAAGCTCCCAATATTTCACAACAAAATAGGAAGCCAGCTGAAATGATTTTAGGGTGCCAATACAAGACTGAATGGGCCTTTTTAGTTCCATTTTAGTAGAAGCATCTCATGTATGTATACGATATATCGTTATTTGAAAAGTTAGTAATTATAGTATATAAGGGATTCTAGTGATTTAGTTCTCTTTCACTGTTTTTAGGCACTGACCAAATCTGCGTAGGCAAAAGGTATAACTGTCAACCCTCTGTCAACTTGTATGATTCACTGTTCTTTCTCAAGAGGTGAAATACTGTCAGGTGTTGCGTTCAGTCATGTTTAAAATTGCAGTGCTTGGGATCCAGTGTGTTTAGCATTAAAATGTGCATCCAAAAGACAGTTATACAAAGCAAATCCTTCAGATTACCTCGGTATCTCAGTTAATCATTACATAAAAAAGAGTCCCGAATCCACACTTTAAGGTGAATGTCAGACTCTCATGAACACAGTTGTATGTAACATTTTTAATTAGGGTGCAGTTATGAAAGATAAAATATGTTTTAACTAATATCTAGAGACTTATTAGTAGCTGCTGATACTGTCAGTTTTCCCTAAAGTATTAACATATATAAGATGTATAGCGTTTGGTTGGGTGTAACACATAGCATACTGTCCATATATCTTACTGATACTAGTCTTAACTTAAAAATCTTAGCATGTGAGCAATTGTTGCCCATTTATTATTTCTTCTTGACATCAGCTAAAGATTACAGCATTATGGAAAAGCAATGTTGAACAAAGCAGGGTTTTATCTGTTTGTTTTTATACGTTTTTGTGTATTTATATGTAAAAATGGCAGTTAAAATTTTCCTTTTTAGTAAAAATTACTTACATATGTTTTTCTCATATTTTACAGCATGATTCTTTAAACAGTATATCTGGGTAAGTCATTAGGTTCCTTTAAATGGACAAATGTGCTGAGAGAGTTTTCATTCTCTCCTGTTCCTATGCCCCATCCATCTTTAGCTGCTAACTGGAGTTATTATTACCTCACATATACTCTTTCCCACTGGTTTGTTTGTCTGCAAAATACAAAATACCCTACAGTGTTTACCATAAAAGAGACATTTTTTTAAAAAAATATTTCTAGGTCTTGTGTAGTTATGCTTTTTAGTAGTAAGTTATACCTCAGCATCTTCCCTTGAAAGATGCTGACGGGCCTCATCTGACATGCATGGATTAAGCCAGATGTCCACCAAAGATGTGTTAACAGATGAGATTTTATGTTTTAGATACTGTGATCAAATATGCCACCCATCTTTCATTCTACCTTTAATGCTAGAAACTGCCTCTCTTTGAGGCTTTCTGTTTCCCTTTGCCTCTTTTTTTTTTTTAACTTTTCTTAGTTTTATTTTCCCATCTTATTGAGTCCATGATTATTTT
>NC_022036.1:3669814-3680581 GCF_000317375.1 Microtus ochrogaster
GACTTCTCAAATTTTGCATGCAAATGGATGGAAATAGAAAATACTATCCTGAGTGAGGTAACACAAACCCAAAAAGATGAACATGGGATGTACTCACTCATAATTGGTTTCTAGCCTTTGCCTCTTTCTTGATATGCCTTCAAACTAACTGTTTATTTTTCATTCTTTGGATGCCGTTCGTCCCTACTATGTCATTGCTTCCTCACTTCACTGCTGTCATTCTCATCACCTGCTCTCTCCCGTGCTGCATGTCATCTGTTATATAAAGTTCTGATCAACTGCACACCAACCTAGACACATCTGGGAAGAAAGACTCTCAACTGAGGAATTTCCTCCATTGGACTGGCCTGAGGGCATGACTGTAGGGTATTTTAACTTCATTACTAACTAAAGTTGGAAGGCCCAACCCAGTGTGGTCAGGTGCTGAATGTGAGCTAGTTGAGCAAGTGCTCCTTGGTGGTCTCTGCTTCAGTTACCAACTCCAGATTCCCGTCTTGGCTTCCTTTGATGGGAGGTTGAAACCTGTAATCAATTAAACCCTCCTCTCATTTCCGTGTTGCTTTTTGTCATGGTCTTTATCACACCAACAGAAAGCTAACTCCAATAGACTGCTTGTAGCATTTGACATCTTTTGCAGGATCTACTGTATTACTTTCATCATATTTAAATTCATTTTCCCGATGCCGAGTTTCTCACCCAAGCTGACTGCCACCCCCTCACCTTTCTGTCCCTTATGTGTTTTCGCTGCTCTCCTGGATACCCCTTCACAAGTGCTCTACGCACTACACTCCGGCCATTATCTCTGCCTTCCCTTACATACATTATTCAGTTTCCAAATCTATTATCTTGCTCTAATGGGCTGACTCTTTTCCCAACAGAGCCCAGCTTATTTTCTTAAATTCTTCTGGATGACTCCAGGCCAACAGTCATCTCTCCCTTTTTCAGTATTTTCAGAAGTGGCAGTAATTGATATCACAGAGATATTGCTCTAGCCTCACCTTAATCCCTCTGTTTTTGTGATCTCTACTGAAAGAATTCAGACAAGACCCAGAGACTATAATGTAAATATAGGTACGGTTTATTGCAGAGTAAAGTGCAGCATTCCCAAAGAATGAGCGTGAACAATGGCCAAAGGGACTGCTGCTCCATCTACAGTTTAGGCAGGTTCGATCCTGTTTCTAAAGTTTGTGTAAACAGATAGCTTTCCTTTCCGGATGGTTTAGATTGCCTCCTACCAGAGGGAACAATGTTACATGAAGTTCCCAACTTCATAGTAATAATAATGATTGTCCTGTTGATAATAGTAATCCTATAAAGTTTCAGGCTTCAGGGACCAAGGCTAGGGTAGCGATCAGTGGATGACTTCCCAGGGCTAGAGACAGGACTCTGGTCTTATTCTTTTGACCAACAATTGGAGTCCTGCATTTCCTGTCCTTGGTTTTACACTTTGCTGACTATCTTCTTCAAGTCTTCTGATACCTAAAAACCATTCTAACAGTTGATGCTATAAATTGGGTTCTAAGTTGTGCTTTTCTTGAATTATCTTATGAATTTCTTGTGGAATTTTATGCATATATCTCAAATGGATAAATAGCTTCTTGTGTGCAATGACATTTCATAAAAATGCTGGATACTTATACACTTTAATTTACTCAGTGACTACCATTCTCTTTCCTGAATAACTTATAATACATTTTGCATATTCATAATATTGGACCAGCTATCTAGGCTTTATTATAATGCACTTTCCTTTGTCCTTGCCTCACAATAAGTACTTGATTCTACTTAGCATAACTGTTGTTAGGTTTTTCACTGTTTATAAATGTGAACCAAAAGGGCTAGGTCCTAAGTATCTTACACTTGGCCATTGCTATTGCTCTTGTCTTCATCTATGTGCTTCATCCATCATTGTCTTCATCCTGCTTCTTCATCAGATGAGTGTGTGCTGGACTGCAGAAGCAGGAGAAAGGGAAATTCTGATGTTTATTAAACCTGTTTCCAAAGGTTCGTTAAACTTGTAAAGCTGTTAAACAAAGAAACCAAGCTTTAGATTTTTTTCCACAGGATAATGTGTCATTAGTGCAAGAGGAAAGAGAGGATATGAGAAATAAGAATTAGCTTTGAGGAAAGCCAGATAGGAGAAAGCAAAGTGAGAATACAGAAGGAGATGCAGAAATGATTCTCCGTAGCAGTTCTGGGTAGGAAGCAGAGCCCTGAGGGACTAGGAACTAAGTTACTACAAGGAGACGGTATGCTGAAAACCTTAAAGGAGAAGAAAAATTCAAGGCTGATGTTCCAGTTCCAAGGCTAAAT
The DNA here is from genome assembly GCF_000317375.1 of Microtus ochrogaster. Lineage (NCBI taxonomy): Eukaryota > Metazoa > Chordata > Mammalia > Rodentia > Cricetidae > Microtus > Microtus ochrogaster. Next base: position 3,672,128 of record NC_022036.1, read on the forward strand.
GGTGTAACTAGTTTTATTAGGAATGATTCAAAAACGCGTTATGACTTGTAAAAAGATGTTAACATTAGATGAGAAAATGAATTCAAAACCTTAAATGGTTGTTACTAAAAATAACTCTTGGAATGTGTGTGTGTGTGTGTGTGTGTGTGTGTGTGTGTGTGTGTGTGTGTTTTAAAGACTTTGTGATTGATATTCCTGTGCTTCTCTTGGTGATTTGTTGGTTTGTTTCACATTGCTGGTGGGTCATAGTTAGGATCCAGTCAGTGGGATCACAGGTGAGTTCCAGAAAGATGAGCAATGATAAAGCTTATCAACTTGCACCCATAAATTTCCTGGTATTGTGCTGTTCGGACAATGGTAGCAATCAGCCAACTGTGGCCATGTAAATCTTGAGATTCAGTTTCCATCCCTCCTAATTATCTTGTTGGTACTTAGTGGCATCGTTGATGGACACTCTTTGAAGAGCATAAGCTATTGAATATTTTGAGCTTCACAAAATGTTGATCAAATCTGCAATATAAAATTTATCAGATGAACAAAGTTTAGGCTCTATACATAATATTAAGTAGGGAAAATAGCTTTTGTGAATAAAATAAAATCAGGGTATTTTAATTTTGCAACTTTTTGCAACCGTGAAAGTCAGAGCTGTTTGTGAAGATATGTGTCCTAGTTGCAGTAAATTCATTGGCAAAATGTGTGAAATAATTCCTTTTTCCTGTTTCAATAATTGTTAGGATATTGTTATTGACTTTTTTTGGACCACATTCTTAGATTTCTAAGAGTTTGACAACACACTTTGAATATGCATGTGTATCCCCAGGCCTCCTTTGCTTCGACTTATGAACAGAATTTCAGTCATACGAAATACAAAGATCTATAAAGTCTTTGTATAATCTTCATAGGTAGTGAAATGTATTCTATAATTACATATTCTGAGATTTTTTTTTACATGTATTTGTACAGTGTTCCCCTTGCCCAATGAGGAAATTTTTCATGGCCTGAGGAGTCAAGGTTCTTATTCAAAACCCTGCATCATCTCCAGACAGACATTAAACGTGCTTCACTTCAACAGAGCTCACTATTTATCTGCCGGAAGAATGTTTACATTTTTCTTGGTAGTCTGAATACTGATGACATTGTTCTAAAATTGGATGGTGAAAAATATTATGCACCTGATAATGCAACAGGGTTTTTACATCTGCCCATTACTAGACATTATCAAATCACAAATGTTTTTCTTAAGGCAACGGAACACTGTGTGTGTGTGTGTGTGTGTGTGTGTGTGTGTGAGAGAGAGAGAGAGAGAGAGAGAGAGAGAGCGAGCATGCTGTAGGATCTTGAAAAAAGAGTCTCAATTGAGTATTCTCACAGACCTGCAGTTGGAAGGACATAGCCTACAATATGGTCACTTGGATATTGTCTAAATTATTTGTGAATCAAATATTTATTCTTAAGAATGAATGCCTGCAGTCCCATGACTTTGTTTATTGTTTTGCGAAATTTTGTTCTGCTTGTTTTCTTTTTAATTAATGTAGTTGAGTAAGTAAAAGACTTCTAGTTTTCTTTTCTTTTTTTTTCTTTGTTCTTAAAATCACTTTATTAGTATTTATCTCACAAATAGGAGAAATCCTATATACCAGTAACAAAAGACTCCTTATTTTATGAGTCAAATGTTTCAGAAAGCATGGGGCTCTCTAGCTGATTCCAAGGGTCTCTGGTTTTCAGGTCTTCTAAGCTACACAGAACCCGGAATCCAAACTTTCAGAAATGTGAAACCGAGTTACTCCTCAAATGACATACAGTGAGCATGGCTTCTCTTCCTGTCATTTCTCTTCCCCCTACACTATATTATTCTGTAGATACAAACCTTATCTTGCAAGTACACAAGTTAAGACTAAATATGTAATAGTACCTTCTATGAAGCAGGATTATTTTTTCTGAAGCAGAATAGAATATGAATACAGCAGTTGAATCCAGAATTCACTCTGCTTACTCTTGGTACTCAACAACACTTTAAAGACTGTTTTTCATTTGCCACAAAAAATGCACTAACAGTCCCCTTGATTGTACCTTTTACAGAGGGATACTTTCCAGGAAAAGGGATGCATTACTTGATGACTACAAAGAATTAATACAATAGGAATTTCTCTGTCTGTACACACTGTACAAGTATGTTCATCTTTTAATTCCCTCAACTGTTCTGCTAATGATAAAAATGAAACATCTGTTGGAATATTTTCCATGCTATATTCCATAAATATGTTTTCATATAAGTTGGAGTAAATTTTCTTCAGACAGTGTTTGAACATGTTGGTTGCAGACTTCTAGTTTTCTAGAGGATAAAATACATAGTATCAGTGTTAAATTGATAGTTTTTTTTAACATCCTATTCAGTGTTACTATTTAATAAGTCCTTTTGTGTTAGTGTCTTAGGTATAGTCAATCTGTATTTGAGTTCAGACAGTTTAATTAGGGAACAAAACACACTGACTGTGGCTTGTAATGATGGGAATGGGTTTCAGGTTTACAAATAAGTTAAACCAGCAAACTTATGTTTTTAAATCTTTAATTTTAGACTTTAATTATGATAGTTAACCTAATTTAGTTATCTTTAACTATAAATAGTCTTTATTCTCACCTGATAGAGTTTGTGGGCTAAAAATGTCCAAACTACATTCATAGGGATTATGGGATTTATATGTGCTTTATTTTGTTTTTAAAGTTTGAGGTAATATTTGTTTATGGTGATTTGATGCAGTAAAGTATGCTAATTGATAAGTGTTTATAAATTGTATAAGTGCATCAGCAGTCACTCCATTTAAGAAGTAGGTATGGCCATCACCCAGTTTTTTCCCAATGGTATTCCACTCTGTGACTCCATCTCCATAGGGTGGATCATTCCATCTTGAATCATGTGTATAGGGACTGTTCATGTGCAGAGGCTCCTCGTGCTTCTGTCTCTTTATGTTACTTATGTTCGATGAGAATTTTCAATAATTTTTATCAGAAATAGTAGTTACTTGTAGAAGGAGCTGCGGGCCACTTTCTGCCGCCCAGCTCCCGGCTGCCGGCTAGCTTTACCGAAAATAATTACACTGAAACTGTATTCATTTAAACACTGCCTGGCCGATTAGTTTCAGCCTCTTATTGGCTAATTCTCACATCTTGCTTTAACCCATATTTAGTAATCTGTGAGAAAGATCCTAGCCTGCGTCCGTCTTGGGTTGTAGAATTATGGCTTCTGCCTGACTTTGCTTTCTTTCTCCCAGCATTCTGTTCTGTCTACTCCATCCACCTATGTTCTGACCTATCAGGCCAAGCAGGTTCTTTATTAATTAACCAATGAAAGCAACACATAGAAAGAAGACCCACCTACATCAGTTATTTATGTGAAGTGATGAATATAGTAATTCAGTTCATTATAGGAAGCTTTCACAATATATATGCATATAAAATATTATGCTGCCAGTCTTAAATATGTACAGCTTTTATATGCTAATCGTAGCCCAGTAATACCATTAGAACCTTTGTCATTTAAAATGCTGAGGGCTGGAGAGATGGCTCAGAGGGTAAGAGCATTGCCTGCTCTTCCAAAGGTCCAGAGTTCAATTCCCAGCAACCACATGGTGGTTCACAACCATCTGTAATGAGGTCTGGTGCCATCTTCTGACCTGCGGGAATACACACAGACAGAATATTGTATACATAATAAATAAATAAATATTAAAAAAAAATAAATAAAATGCTGGAGAAGGCAAGGCCAAGTTTTCTTGCTTAGTACATAAGCAGCATTGTTTCTTTTTTTAAATATAATTTTTTTCTTCCATTTTTTGTTTCTTTGTTGTTTTTATTGAGCTATATATTTTTCTCTGCTCTCCTAGCTCCCTCACCCATTACGTTCTACCCTCTCCCATGATCCCCATTATCCCAATTTACTCAGGAGATCTTGTCTTTTTGTATTTCCCACATAGATTATTAGATCCATGTATGTCTCTCTTAGGATTCTCTTTGTTGTCTAGGTTCTCTGGGGTTGTGATTTGTAGGCTGGTTTTTCTTTGCTTTATGTCTAGAAGCTTCTTATGAAGTACATATTTTATTTGTCTATCTGGGTTTGGTTTACACCACTGAATATGATGTTTTCTAGATCCTTTCATTTGCCTGCAAACTTCAAGATGTCGTTATTTTTTTCTTCTGTGTAGTACTCCATTGTGTAAATGTACCACATGTTCTTTATTCATTCTTTGGCTGAGGGGCATTTAAACTGTTTCCAGGTTCTGGCTATGACAAATAATGATGCTGCTATGAATATAGTTGAGCACATGTCCTTTTGGTATGAATGAGCATCCTTTGGATATATACCCAAAAGTGGTATTGCTAAGTCTTGAGGTTGGTTGTTTCCTAATTTTCTGAGAAATTGCCACCCTGATTTCCAAAGCGGCTATACCAGCTTTCACTCTGACCAGCAATGCAGGAGAGTTTTCTTTACCCCAATCCTCTCCAGCATGAGTTATCATCAGTGATTTTGATCTTAGCCATTCTTACAGGTATAAGGTGGAATCTCTGAGTTGTTTTGATTTGCATTTATCTGATGACTAAGGATGTTGAGCATTTCCTAAGTGTCTTTCAGTTATTTCAGATTTGTCTGTTGAGAGTTCTTTGTGTAGGTCTATACCCCATTTTTTTATTGGATTATTTGTTCTTTGATGACCAATTTCTTGAATTCTTTGTATATTTTGGAGATCAGTACTCTGTCTGATGTGGGGTTGGTGAAGATCTTTTTCCATTCTGTAGGCTGTCGTTTTGTTAACCGTATCCTTTGCTTTACAGAAGCTTCTCAGTTTCAGGAGGTCCCATTTATTAATTGTTGCTCTCAGTGTTGTTGCTAATGGGTTTTTATTTAGGAAGTGGTCTTCTGTGCCAATGCATTCAAGTAAATGTACTTCCCACTTTCTCTTCTATGAGGTTCAGTGTAGTTGGCTTTATGTTGAGAACTTTGATCCATTTGGACTTGGGTTTTGTGCATGGTGATAGATTTGGGCCTGTTTTCATTCTTCTACATGTTGATATTCAGTTATTCCAGCACCATTTGTTGAATATGCTTTCTTTTTTCCATTTTATATTTTTTGCTTCTTTATCAAAAATCAGGTGTTTGTAGGTGTGTGGATTGATATCTGAGTCTTTGATTTGTTTCTATTGGTTCTCCTGTCTGTTTTTATGCCAATACCAGGCTGTTTGCAGTGCAAGTAGCTCTGTAGTAGAGTTTGAAGTCGGGGATTGTGATGTCTACAGAAATTCTTTTATTGTATAGGGTTGTTTTTGATATCCTCTGTTTTTTTGCTTTTCTGTATGAAGTTGAGTATTGTTCCTTCAAGTTCTGTGAAGAATTTTGCTGGGCATTGCATTCAATCTGTAGATTGATTTTGGTTAAGATTGCCATTTTTACTATTTTAATTCTGCCTACCCAAGGGCATAGGAGACATTTCCAATTTCTGGTGTAGTCTTCATTTTTTTTTTCAAAGACTTAGAAGTCCTTGTCATTCAGGTCTTCCACTTGTTTGTTTAAAGATATTCCAAGATATTTTATGTTATTTGTGGCTATTGTGAAGGGTGATGATTCTCTGTTTTCTTTCTTAGCCCATTTATCATTTGTATAAAGGAGGACTACTGATTTTTTGAGTTAATATTGTATTAAAATATGCTGCATTCCTGAAGGTGTTTATGAGTCCTAGAGGTTCCTTGGTAGAATTTTTGGGGTCACTTATGTAAACTATCATGTCATCAGTAAATAGTGAAAGTTTAACTTCTTCTTTTCTGACATGTATCATCTTGATCTCCTGTTTTCTTATTGCTCTAACTAGAACCTCAATTACTATATTGAATAGATATGGAGAGAGTAGATAACCTTTTCTTGTTCCTGATTTCATTTAGAGTTTCTTTCCATTTAGATTGATGTTTGCTGTTGGCTTGTTGTATATTGCCTTTATTATTTTTAGGTATGTTCCTTTCATCCCTGCTCTCTCTAAGACCCTTTTTCATGAAGGGATTTTGTATTTTGTCAAAGGCTTTTTCAGCTATAAAAATATGAAATGCTTCACGAATTTGTGTGTCATCTTTGAGCAGGGGCAATACTAATCTCTATTGTTTCAATTTTAGTATTTGTGCTGCTGAAGAGAGCAGAAAATTGAAATTTCTTAAAATATTTTTATCAATTAGAAAGAATTTCTTCTAAGCCTTGTTTTAGAATGTTGCATTTAATTTTCTTATTTATATTTTGATAACCCCGAATCAGTTCCTGTGTATGGGTAAAGTTGAGTGTTATTGCTTTCTCCACTTACATACCTTGTCCAGTGATGGTCGATGCTGCTGCTTGACTGTTGCATGTTCATAGTGTCCTATTCATGTGTTAAAGTCATATGTCTTTCACCCAAGATTATTTGCTTTATGATTCATGTTCTAGGACCTATACCTATGTTCTGGTGTGTACTCTTAGTGTTCTTAGTGAATCTTTGTATCCAACAAGCTTTTCAGGGTTTTCTCTGATTTCTGTATTTTGGTGGTCCATGAATATAGGAGGCTCTGGTACCCATACACCCTACTGTTTTTCTAGTTCTCTCTTTTTTTTTTTTAATTAAGAAAGAAAAAAATTTTCCGCCTCCTCCCAGCCTCCCGCTCCTCCCCCCCTCCCCCCTCCTCTCCCCCTCCCTCTCGAGTCTGAAGAGCAGTCAGGGTTCCCTGCCCTGTGAAAAGTCCGAAGTCCTCTCCCCTCCATCCTGGTCTAGGAAGGTGAACATCCAAACTTGCTAGGCCCCCACAAAGCCAGAACAAGAAGTAGGATCAAAACCCAGTGCCATTGTCCTTGGCTTCTCAGCAACCCTCATTGTCCGCCATATTCAGAGAGTCCGGGTTTATCCCCTGCTTTTCCAGTCACAACCCAGCTGGCATTGGTGAGCTCCCAATAGATCAGCCCCACTGTCTCCGTGGGTGGTTGCACCCCTCTTGGTCCTGACTTCCTTGCTCATCTTCTCCTTCTGTTCCTCACTGGGACTTTGGGAGCTCAGTCCAGTGTTCCAGTGTGGATCCATCGCCAGGTGAAGGTTCTATGGTGATATGCAAAATATTCATCAGTATGGCTATAGGATAGGATCATTTCAGGTTCCCTATCTTCATGTGTATGTGTTACATGGTGAAATCATTTTGAGCACATACATGAATGCCCTTGTTAGACCTGGATGATGAATTGGGGTCACTATGGTGACAATTTTTATAATTCAGGTGTTCCATAGTTTTGTTTTTTGGGATTGTATCTTTTAAATGACTTGTTTTCGTATCCCCATGACTGTGAAAAGAATTTACATTTTTCTTCCAAATAATTAGTTCAGTCAAGTAAAATCTCTCCCATCTATGTTTCTTTCCTGTTTGACCTAAAGTTGTAAGAAAAATAAAATCCAACGCTCATGGGTTTTCAGTATTTTTATTTTAGCATCAATTCATGATTTTGCTTTATTATGGATTAATATCTGGCTTGTGTATCATATCTGGTTTTCATGATGTTTCTTTGTAGTTTACATACATGCTTGGTTTTTACAGTTTTGATGTACATATAGAACCACTGTTTCCAGATTAAGGTATATGCTCTACTTTATTTAATCCTAGCTCATTCTTTTTTTTTTATTTCTGTACCACGTTGTTGTATTAAAGAAATGGGAAATGATCTTTTCCTTATTAATGTAACGCCTCTTTTTCTTTTTCTACAGTTAAAGCCTATGTTTTTGCCCATTTTCAGCCTGTTGAAATTGCTAGGTTTACATACATGTATCACACGTGATACTTAGAGAAAAGAAGCCAAATCCAGAAGAGGGAAGAGGGAAGCTCAGGGACACTGCTTGAGCAGAGTTTTGGTGAAGGGCTGGGGTGTGGAGGCAGGGACAACAGGAGGGTGGTGCTGAGTGAGTGAGGAGAGCCTGTGGAGAAATGTGTGTGTGGACTACAGAGTGCTGTGGCTATGAGACGTGGGGGGGGGGGGGAGTCTGTAGAATAAAAGGTCAAGAATGAGACATATCATTTTTTTCTATGGAGATTTGTTTTTGTTTTCTGGAGTTTTTAAAAGAAACTATGGGAACGAAATTTTATGAGCTTTAATATACTTTTTCTTTTCAGCTGAAGAGCAGTTTGGTTACATTTTTGTTTCCTAAGATCTTAAGAGACTTTTGTGTCTGTGACTATTCATTGGGCCAAAACTTGAAGCCTCATGCATACTAAATAGGCATTCTGTCACTAAGCTATGTTCCTAGCTTTCCAAAAGTCCTTTTTTTCTTTTCTTTTATCTATCTATCTATCTATCTATCTATCTATCTATCTATCTATCTATCTATCTATCTATCCATCCGTTCCTCTGTCTATCATCTATGTGGGTCTGTGTGTATATCTGTGAGTGTGTGTGTGTGTGTGTGTGTG
>NC_022036.1:3680681-3683565 GCF_000317375.1 Microtus ochrogaster
GAGGGAGGGAGGGAGGGAGGGCAGGAGGGAAGGAGACCTTGGAAATAAGAAGCTACAGGTCATTGTAATGTGAGTTTTAGAAATTAAATTCTCTGCAAAAGCAGCAAATAATCTTAACCTCTGAGCTATCTCCAGCCACCTACTAAGGGATGCTTAAATACTTATTGTGTAGTTTGTTTATTAGGAGGTAGCAATATCTATATATCTGTATTAGGTATATGATACTTCAGGACATGTTTTCAGTGTGTATTGATCAACTCAAGGCAATATGATCTTCCATATTTTAGACTATTTTTATGTCTTTGGATATTAAAGCTTGTTCTGTTGTTTTGTATTATATTTCACTTGTTGTGCCAAAAGTTGCCCTCCCTAGACTATAGGAAACTCAAACTAATTTCTTGTCTCTTTGTTTTGGTACTCAATTTCTGCCTTATCCCCTTCTCCACCATTCCTATTTCTAGTAGCCTGGGACATTCTTTTCACTGGTTCAATCATTTAGTTTCTGCATCTAGTTTACTACATTGATCATAGTAGCCTTAAGTTTCATCTTCGTTCAAGTATAATGTTTCTCTATAGAATTCTAAGGACAGTGTGATATTTTTCCACCAGAGGAATGCTTTAGAATGCTTCTTTCTCAGTGTCTTTCCACTCTTGAGCAGTGTGTTCCAGTGTGCACTGATGTCTGCATGTTTAACGCTTCTGCTTGTGCGGGAAAGCTTGCTTTTCATTAGCTCTGTAATCCTCTTGCAGAGAGGGTGTACAAGTGTAATTAAACTTTTAGGCACCTAGGTTGTGTCATAGTGCTTGAGCACTGTAAACGAGGCTCTGGATTTATCCCCAGCAGCATGGCAATTTTGCTTCATGTTTTTAATCGTTTGTAATTAGTTCTTAGTTTTCATTTGCTTTTGTTCTCTTCATTTTTATCTTCCTTGCCCTTTAGTGAATCTTTAGTGATAAAGTAATTTCTTGTTTTGATCTAATTTTTCACACTTTAACCTTGTGACTCATTTTCTTAGCTTTCCACATTTCTTTCAAGAGGTCTTGTATGTGAATGGTTTTAGGTTTTCTTGAAGTCCTGTGGGTTTTAGTGACATTTCCAGTCATGAATGTCATTGACTTGGAGGCAGTATTTTTCTTGTTTCTTCTCCCCTTTTTAAGCTTTTTTTTTCCTGTCACGCACCCCACCCCATCCCGCATGCTTTCTGCCTTCATTTCTCTCTCTCTCTCTCTCTCTCTCTCTCTCTCTCTCTCTCTCTCTCCCTGTCTACTCTAGGTCCTTGAATTCATTTTTCCATTGACCTCTATGTTCTCAATGAGTTGATGTCCCTGGGCAGCTGGGCTAGGGTAATAGAAATGGCAGCACTTACACAAAAGCTGCATTAATTAAATCACTGCTTGGCCCATTAGCTCTAGCTTTTTATTGGCTAACTCTTATGTTAATTTAACCCATTTCTATTAATCTGTATATTGCCATGTGGCTGTGGCTTACCGGGTAAAGTTTCCAGTGTCTGTCTCCAAGGCTCCATGGCTTCTCTCTGACTCTTCCTCCTTTTTCCCCAGCTTAGTTTTCCCCACCTAGCCCTGTTCCCCTATAGCTCTGTTATAGGCCCAAAGCAGTTTCTTTATTAATTAACCAATTGTATTCAAGCATACAGAGGGAAATCCTACATCATAATATGACTGCCAAGAAATTTTGTCCAGGTTTTATCTGAGGTCAAATTTCTATTTCTTGTTTTTGTTTTTGTAGTTTTTGGGGGTTTATTTTGTTTGTTTGTTTTTATTTTCCATTCGTTTGTTTGGGATAGGAAAAAGACAAGAGATATCTTTTTGTGTCTTCACAGAAGATTTTGCTCTTTTCATATCCTTCGGTCTGTGTGCCCAGATATCAGAAGATTCCTGCTGAGTAGACTTAGGGTCTGACTTCTCCGCCCTCTCCATCCTTTTCTTTAACTGCCTCTTGATTATTCTTCCTGCTGCGGTTTTACTGAGAATTGAACCTCACAGTCTAGACTCTAGTTCCTGATGGGTTGATGATAAAAACATAGGACACTGCTGTACTGTGAGGAGTTTTGTTTGTTTGGAGGGCACACCTTATTAGTGTGTTTATTAAAAAATATTATAGTATTAATATTTCCATCTCTGTTTATTTCTTTGGGCTATATTGTACTTCTTTGTGCACTTATGAGGTCATATATTTTATGAATTATTGAAACAAGCTGGAATGCATCTTTAAAAGGGTGTATTTCCCTCTCTGCTCTTCCTTCTGGATTTTATTATTGAATCACTCAGTCTTAGCAGATTATTGTAATGTTTCAAGTTCTAAGGATCAAATACAATTAAAAAGATGTACATAATTCTGTTAGTTGGAAAGAAGATGGCTGTTTTTATTTTATCATCAGAAAAGCAGTTTTCAATTCCCTGTAGCCCAGTGACTGGAGTAGTTTCACAGAAGGAGAAAAGGAGAACAAAATGACTCCATGCGGATGAAAATGATTAACAGCCTGCGCTGCTGTGCAGCCCTTCTGATTGTTTGAAATTTACAAATACAACAATAGAACACGTTTTTGTGATGAAATATTTATTTGTATCCATCACTATTGCAAGCTGCTCTCATCCATCACGTTTGCAAACAGCAGCAGCAACGTTCCTTTGGTGTGAGCCCAATATAACTTCCAGCTGCTGAAGTTAATTCTGCTTTTTAAGTCTTATTAAAATCTCTCATCCACAGCAAATCCTCTTGCTCTTTTTACTATTCCATTGACTTTTTTTCTTAATTTTATGTATATTCATGAAAAGTAGCTTTCAGAGATGCTTGGTGCTTGAGACAGGAGTAGAATGAGAACTCAAAGGCATTCTTGTATATGCATCATTTTTTTTTTTTTTT
>NC_022036.1:3683665-3689827 GCF_000317375.1 Microtus ochrogaster
TGGCTTTGGAGCCTGTCCTGGAACTAGCTCTGTAGACCAGGCTGGTCTCGAACTCACAGAGATCCACCTGCCTCTGCCTCCCGAGTGCTGGGATTCAAGGCATGCGCCACCACTTAATCTTGTATCCATTTAATTCTACAACTGAAAAAGTATGAAGCAAAACCTCAAAAGAGGAGCCAGTCATTGTTGCTCACAACTTCATACCTAGCACTCAGGAAACCGAAGCAGGAAATCACTATGGATTTAAGGTAAACCTGGCCTACATAGTTCCAGGCTATCCTTGATTGCACAAAGAAACATTGTGTAAGCAATATAAGAGCTCCTGGGTCTAAATCAGAGAAAATATAGCTATATTGCCTATATACGTTTTTAAAGGTTACTGAAATAAAAGGTACCTATTCTGTACAGGATTGAATCAAGAAGCTCAGATACTAAAATATCTGTTTGACCTCTTGGGATTATGGTGATTTATGTCTCTAGTGAGTGTTTGTGAGATGCTTATCACTTAGTTTTGGCAATTCTGATAGTAGTTTTGATGATTATATAAAGCAAAATAATGGATAAAATATTATTTCCTGTATATTCTGTACATTATTTTAATATCTAAAGTAAAGAAATGTACATATTGCCATGAGTCTAGGATTACCAGGGTTTCTGTGAGCAGTTCTTCCTGCTTTTGTTCATTTTTGCTGTCTCTGACTCCTTGGTTGTGCTTGGGATTGTTTCATTCCATGCCCTCTCTCACCTAGCTAACTCATACGTGTAAGGTATAGTAAAGCCCTACTGTTACAATGGTTTCTGCTGAGATGCACACATTCAACTTAATTGCTTTGATTTATTCATTTGTATTGCATGTGTTTTATTCTGTATATTCAAGACATTCAACCTGCTGTTATGGCATGTGATTAGATAGTACGAATATGCTATATTGAACCAAGCTGGCATAATCATCATCCGTAGTTAATGGTTTTTGTACGTGTATGGTAAGGGTGAGTAAGATCTCCCAACTTTACATGATGCTCAAGTAACCTCCAAGTTTGCTGTATCTCCTCCTGCTGCTGACTTGTTTCTGTACAGTTTTGTATCTACCCATCTTGGGAATCATCTTGCTTAGTTATGCTTAGTTATGCTTGCCTCTCTTCTTATTGGGTATACTTGCTTAAAATAAGGTGAGCCACATTTGTAAGTTTAAAACTTGTGGCCTTAGTAGAAAAAGGAAACAGGAAAAAATAATTTATATCTCCTTGAATAAGCATCAGAATATAGTCATTTCAAAATGTAACCAATGTAAAAATTTATTAGTGGTCTAGTTTAGTGTACTTTTTATTTTCTGCTAATCTAGTGTATACTTGACACTTGAAGATGACACAGCTGCTTCTCAGATAATCAGCATAACACTTGACTGGCGTCCTTTGTGTTATACAGCTTAGTTGGAGACTGTATACTCCTGAACGTTGGAACTGTGCTTGGGTTTTGTGGTACTTAACTCCTTGTCGTGTTTAATTGACTTTCAATGTGTACCAATGAATGTATGAATGAATAAATGCATATAGTATACAAGGAGAGTTATTAAGATGCTTGATGCAAGTCATGAATGATATTAATGTTTTTTGTAAAGAGAACTGATATTCATTAGCTACAAACAGGACCCTTAGGCCAGAATATTCTGCACATTTCCGTCAAGTCAAGACACTGAGTAAGTCACAGGCTTTGAAGAAATAATTTGCCAAAGGTTTGTTGTTGGGGACTTCGAATAAAGGAAATTGAAAGGGTGCCAATCTCTATCCAAGGTTCACTTACCATCCAAGACTTTAATGCAGAGCATTTGACTGTCAACCTATTCACGTGTCCTATTACACTGAGGGGCATATTCCATAGTAATTAGGATCTAATTTATAAGCATGCCCTATTCGTTCCTTTTAAATACAAACAGAAGTCATGAGTCTGGTTCAGTTTTTTACTATCTAATAAAATTTCACTTGGTGTAGATTAGTGTAGTCATTATGAGAAATGATCTGGTATGATGTAGTAAAATTAGTAATGTGCCCATTCTAGGACCTGGTGACTATTCATTCATGTATTTGACATCCAGAAAGAAGACATTCCATATGTGTATAATCATGCATAGGGATGTTAATTGCAGAATTATTAAAATATAAATCTTTTGATGAATTCATTAAATCTTTATGAGTCAGATAAATCTATATTTGAAGTTGAAATCTCTTGCATCATAATAGTCAATGATAAAAGAAAATATTTGAGCGTATTGCTTAAAAATTTACATATTTACAAAATATTACATATTGCTCATGGTTAAAAGCACATGCCATAAAAAACAAAACCGAACAACTATCCACAATCTGAGAAAGTGAATCTTAAATCTAGAACAGTGGGTATGCTGATTAGGGCATAGGGGTCTGTTGGGTATGGGGGTTGCAATTTAGAGAATAGAAGGTTTTTTAGGATTATAGCAATCTGAAGTTGAATAGTGACACTTGGCAAAGGTAGGTGTAGGGTACAAGTGAGTTGTGCTCTTTGTTCATCTCTGTATTTTGGTACATGTACATGATTTTATACATTTATACATTTAGAACATTTCCTTGAGATATATGCTACATAAGTTAGAGAGTGAAAATTTAGGATTAAGCCACAAGGGATCTTTTTCCTTTTTTGTTTCCCTTCATATAAATTATTTCAGTTATTTGCTGCAAAAGGAGGCACAGATGGAGATGCACATCCTTTTGAAGTATATAGATCCAAAGGGGCATTTTAAATCAAATCTTCTTCATTCTGTATTTCAGGGCAAGATTTTAGTACTGATCCCAGTATGGAAAATGCTTAATAAACTCAGTGCCTCATGGGACTTTTATATCCTCATAGGATTAAAAAGTGTTGGTTTTTAAAAATATGGCCTGGCCTGGTTGTTTGAAAGGCATTTAGGCCATGGTGTGTTCAATTCAGTTCAAGCACCTTTAGGATACCAGCTGCCCTGTGTAGGGTATTGCATTAGGCCAGAGAGGTTTTAGGAGACAGAGTAAAACCTCTGTGGGAAGGAAAGAGACCAGTTAGGATTGCTTAGGACATTGAACCAGTTGGGTAAGTGTTCACCATGGGAGTTTGAAAATATAATAAAATAAGAACATTATATGTGTGTTATGAGTTGTCTATTAACTTTCTCTTAGCTCCAAATGAGTCTTAATTGCTTAGACTCTAATGATAGACCTGTGCCTATTAAGCTTTCTCCTCTATCCCTTAATGCAGAGCCATCCCGCTGGTGGTGTTTCTCCATTGCAAGAAATGAGATGTTTAGCAGTGTCTGCAGAGGGATTAAAGGGGGGCATAACTGGAAGAAGAGACGTTTCCTTCCATTCTCATGCCCTTGTCTTGTCAAGTGCCTTTGGTATGTGATTTTGCAAAGTGTGTGTTTCCCCAGCACTATCACAGGCACATTGCAGTGAGTTCCAAGTTCTGCAGAATGGTTGTTTCCAGTTAGTCTTTCTATTGAGGCCTTTACAGAAATCTACAGTAGCTGTTCTCTTCCTAGATTCACTTTCATGTTCCAGCTACTTTCACAAATCACCTTCACCTCAACCCCATCTCTTCCTTTCTTTAATAAAGCAATCCTTAATGCTTGGTGGTATAACAAAGAATGTCGTCTTAACAACGCATTGAACATAGGAGCTAGTTTAGGTTTCGATAATGTACTAATTCAAACTTTTTATTATTCTGGCTGAAACTTTCAATATTATGTCAAAGTGAGGTAGTAATTGTGGCCATCCTTTTCTTGTTTCTGATTTTAAAGGAAAGCATCAGTATTTTAGCTGTTGAGTTCAAATAATGCTAATTGAGGACTTTTCATGTATGACGGTGATTGAGTTGAGCTACATTCCCTTATGTCTTTTATTGTAGAATTTTTTACATAGGGCTTTTGTTGCATTCCAAGGCTCTTTCTCCATCTATCCAAAGGATTGCATAGTTTTGCTTTTTCTCTTTTAAGGCTATGTTTCACACTGATTTGCATAACTACCCTGTCACCTAAGGGTCTGTAAATCTCACTTGATGGTGGTGAATGATCTGTTTATGTGTAGTTGAATTTGATGTGTAAACTTGTATTGAAGAATTCTTAATCTACTTTCACTGGACTATTATTTCCTGTAATTTTCTTACAATGTCCAAAGATCTTTATTGAATAAATGAGCAAGTACATGTCTTTAAATTAAAGCTAATAATGACTTCCTTGTATACTGAATCTCTTTTTACTGTGATTTTTTATTTTTTATTTTATTTAATTATATTATTATTATTACAAATTTTCACCTCCTCCCATTTTCCTCCCTCTCCTCCTATTCTCCCCCCCTCCCTCTCCAGTCCAAAGAGCAGTCAGGGTTCCCTGCCCTGTGGGAAGTCCAAGGTCCTCCCCCCTCCATCCAGGTCTAGGTAGGTGAGCATCCAAACAGACTAGGTTCCCACAAAGCCAGTACATTCAGTAGAATCAAAACCCAGTGCCATTGTCCTTGGCTTCTCAGTCAGCCCTCCTTGTGAGCCATGTTCAGAGAGTCTGGTTTGATCACATGCTCCATCAGTCCCAGTCCAGCTGGCTTTGGTGAGTTCCCATTAGATCAGCCCCACCGTCTCAGTGGGTGGGCACACCTCTTGCAGTCCTGACTTCCTTGCTCATGTTCTCTCTCCTTCTGCTCCTCATTTGGACCTTGGGAGCTCAGTCCAGGCTCCAATGTGGGTCTCTGTCTCTATCTCCATTCATTGCCAGATGAAGGTTCTATGTTGATATGCAAGATATTCATCAGTTTGGCTATAGTATAGGGCCAGTTCAGGCACCCTCTCCTCAGCTGCTCAAGTAACAAGCTGGGGACATCTCCTTGGACACCTGGGAAACCCTCTAGAGTCAAGTTTGTTGCCAACCCTAAAATGGCTCCCTTAATTAAGATACTTCCCTGCTCCCATATCCACTCCTCCTCCATCCCAGCCTTTCCATTCCCCCAAGCTCTCCCCATCCTCCCCATCTCACTTCTCTCTCCTCATCTTCCCTTACCCCCACTCCACTCCTACACCCAAGCTCTCAATTTTAGCCTGGAAATCTTGTATACTTCCAATATCCAGGAAGATGATTACATGCTTTCTTTGGGTTCACCTCTTATTTAGCTTCTCTAGGATCATGAATTATAGGCTCAATGTCCTTTATTTATGGCTAGAATCCACTAATGAGTGAGTACATACCATATTTTTCTTTTTGTGTCTGGGTTACCGCACTCAGGATAGTGTTTTATATTTCCATCCATTTGCATGGATGAAAATTCAAGATGTCATTGTTTTTTTTTACCGCTGAGTAGTACTCTAATGTGTATATATTCCACACTTTCTTTATCTATTCTTCCATTGAGAGGCATCTAGGTTGTTTCCAGGTTCTGCTATTACAAATAATGCTGCTATGAACGTAGTTGAACAAATGTTTTTGTAGTATGATAGGGCATCTCTTGGGTATATTCCCAGGAGTGGTATTGCTGGATCCTGGGGTAGGTTGATCCAGAATATCCTGAGAAACTGCCACACTGCTTTCCAAAGTGGCTGCACAAGTTTGCATTCCCACCAGCAATGGATGAGTGTTCCCCTTACTCCACATCCTCTTCAGCAAAAGCTATCATTGATGTTTTCTATTTTAGCCATTCTGACAGGTGTAAGATGGTATCTCAAAGTTGTTTTGATTTGCATTTCCCTGATCGCTAAGGAGGTTGAGCATGACCTTAAGTGTCTTTTGGCCATTTGAACTTCTTCTGCTGAGAATTCTCTGTTCAGTTCAGTACCCCATTTTTTAATTGGGTTAATTAGCATTTTAAATTCTAGTTTCTTGAGTTCTTTATATATTTTGGAGAGCAGACCTTTGTCTGTTGCGGGGTTAGTGAAGATCTTCTCCCAATCAATAGTTTGCCTTTTTGTCTTAATGACAGTGTCCTTTCCTTTACAGAAGCTTCTCAGTTTTAGGAGGTCCTGTTTATTCAATGTTGCCCTTATTGTCTGTGCTGCTGGGGTTATACGTAGGAAGTGGTCTTCTGTGCTCATATGTTGTAAACTGCTTCCCATTTTCTCTTCTATCAGGTTCAGTGTGTTCAGATTGATATTGAGGTCTTTAATCCATTTGGACTTGAG
>NC_022036.1:3690042-3695028 GCF_000317375.1 Microtus ochrogaster
TTTTGGTTTTTCGAGACAGGGTTTCTCTGTGGTTTTGGAGCCTGTCCTGGAACTAGCTCTTGTAGACCAGGCTGGTCTCGAACTCACAAAGATCCTCCTGCCTCTGCCTCCCAAGTGCTGGGATTAAAGGCGTGCGCCACCACCGCCCGGCAAAATCCGGGTCTTCTATTTGATTCCATTGGTCAACCATTTCCTGTATTTAGTTTATATTCATTGATCAGCATATTTTTATCATCAAATTGATTTTTATTTCAAATCTTTACTTAAAAACTGTTACATTTTTGCCAAGTGAGTCAACCACCATCTTTGACTCTTCTGTACCTGCTTCTCTTGCTAGTTGTAGGCATTTTTCTCCACTATATTCATAGGTTTCTGACTCCCGTCTTCATAGTGTCGCTGCCTCTTGTGGATAACTGTGCACTGTGCAGTGAAATGGTCAACAGAAACTACCCTTTCACAGGTTTACTGTTCACAGAAGAAGGGGTGATATAGCTGATACTCATCAACTAGAGAAATTTTGTGAATCACTCTGTGTAGTAGTAATTTTTCATCAGGATGACCCACCCACAAATTATGACACAGAGACTCAGTGATAAAAGTTTAGCATTAGCCTTGCCTTGTTCCTAGTTATTTTTTACAACTTAAATTAACCCATATTTTTTTAATATATGTTCTCCCATGAGGCTCATTACCTCATCTCTATACTGCCCATCCTGCTTCCTCCACCTCTGGCTGGTAACTCCTGCATGCCTGGATTATCTCCTCCTCCTTTTTCTACCTGGAAGTTCAGCCTATCCCTTCTGCCTAGCTATTGGCCGAACAGCTTTCTATTACACCAATTACAGCAATTTATTTACACACAGTATACAAATATCCTAAAACTCAATCAATCCTGGAGGGCAGTCAGAAGGTTTTGACTTCAGCTGTCACTAGTGTTAGATATTTGGTTACTTAACCTTAAGTAAATATGAGCTTTAAGTAAATATGAGGTGTATATGAAATGGCTGTAAAGTCAATTTAGCTAGTTTATAATTACCTTGTTAATTTCTCTGCCTTTTGTAGCTAGGTAATGTAGCTTCTTGAAATTAGTTTAAGTTGGAAATTTTGCGGCATAGCAGTGTGTCTTCATTACAACTGTGTTCTGTAGGGTGGAAATTTTGTGTCTTCCTTACATCTGTGTGGTGTCAGCCTGCTGAGGAGTGGTTACCTCCTTCCCAACTTGAAATGACTGCTAGTGGGATTTGACCTTGGCACCTATATCCAGTTGCCATAACCACAACAGGGTGCTGTTGACATTAATGTATAGAGGTCAGGAATACTGAATATCCTTCAGCATCTAGAGAAGCACTTAGCAAAGACTCCAAGTGTGAACCTTACCAAGCTTTATAATGCCAAATATGATCTCTTCTGTGCTTGTTTTATTCACTATGAATTGTGTTCATATTTGTTGTCCTGTCCCTAAAGAGTTGCTGGTTACTAGTGAAAATATAAGGTTTGAGAGTTCATGGGCCTTTACCCCCCCCCCATGGGGGAGAAACTTTTATTTACCAGATGTTTGTACTTAATTAGTGTAAAATCATTATGTCAATTTGGAAATAAAAATTTGATGACAAAAATCAATCCAAACAGAACAGAATGAGTTTCTAAGCACTTAAAAATAATGTAGCCACTGAATTTTGTTCATAAGAATAGTGAGATAACAAACAATATCTTACAAAAAACAGTTATGAAATTGCCTGTGCAAATAGAAAACTAAACAATTGACTATGGCCTGGAGAACTGGCTCAGTGGTAGAAATATTACAGAGAGAAGCACTGGTTTGTTTCTCCCACATGTAACAGTCACATATTTAGTTAATAAAATACATATGATCTTTATACATACAAGATAATTTTATTTATCTACTTTACTTACCAGTTTTTATACATAATGAGCCTTACTATTTTTTAATAAAATTTTCTCTGTACTAGGTTATACAGTGCAGCCTGAGAGTAGGTGATTTTTGTGAGATGTCTTAGTAATTAGATAGTTGGTGAAACCCAGAGTTAAAGAGGTATTTTATTGTAGACTTTATAAATAGTATCATGGAAGACTAGATGTCATACTTCATCTCTACAGTACATTAGTAGGGAAGGAGGAGAGCGAAAGGATAATAGAATTTACACAGCAATATTTACTAAAAGGTAATAGAAATCTCCATTATGTGGCATGAAGCAGGTCATTAGGGCTGCTGCAGAAGTGTGCATATTGCTGCTCAGTATAAATACCACTTGATTTTCATTTGAAATAAGGATAATGTTGTGCTACTTACCTGACTAAAATTTAATGAGTATTCTACTCATTATCTGAAGAATATTACAAATAATGTGAGCTTTCTTGATAACTACACATAAATATATAAGACCTTCCATCTATAGCCTTAAAAAAGATCTCAAATTAGCCATTAATTTTGTGTGCATTTCAGTGCTCCTCTAAGAAAAGTAAATTGTTATTTCTTTAAAAGAGAATATATTTGTATGAATTTCTGAGTAAAAGCTTTTTTTTTTCTACATGAAATAAAGCCTTGGAAGAGAAACTACACTAATCCATCTCTTTTTACCATATCCAGGAACTCAGAGACTTGGGCTGTATCCAAGGCATTGCTAGTGATTTATGTACCAGTCATAGACATGATGCCTCTTTCTAAGAGCTTGTTTCAATAGATCTGAGGACTCTGTCTTTAAATTAGAAATTAATATTTGTGCAAGTTTGGGCTCTTTCATATCTTAAGTGTCATCGAACTCAACTCAAACTTGCCACAGCCAGAGAGAGAATTTTTTAACTCACAACTAGTGCGTGGCTTTAGTCATGGCACTGGGAACTCCGTGTGTTCAGGTTTGCCTTCTCACTTTCTTATCGTGTTCTTGCTTGGGACAGGATGGCAGACTATGTAGTACCACATTCCCGGTCTCAACTGCATGGCAAGAAAAGAGGAAACCTGAAAAGTTACCTTGTCTCTGGCTGGGAATCACCCATCTTTCTGCCTGATGAAGTGTTTTATCCCTTTCTCCCAAATGGGGATTATCCTGAATTATTTTTGCTATTCTACAAATATATAATTTTATTTTTTCTTGTCTTTCTTCATATGTGTGCATGACTACCATTCCTATGTGTTGGAGAGTGATACTAAGATTTCACACAAACTAAACAAGTGTTCTACCACTGAGCTTTAACCTCAACTTTCTGTTTTCTTCTTGTCAGTTTGAGTTTCAAATTAAAATTCAATTTAATTTATATCCCTTATAAAAAAGTTTCAAATCAACAGTGTTTAAATGTAATTATTCCATCACTATTGTTTTTTAAATATTCACTATTAAACAGTTACTTTGAGGAATAGACAGCTGATACTATGATTGAACTAAAAAATATGACTTGAAGGGCTTGATCAAAAATGAAGTTTGTTAACCTTTTAGGAAGGTCACAGGACAGTTCATCATGCTGTCTTATATACCAAAATAGTGAAGTCTTGGTAGGGTGGCTTTCCAGTGTTCCATTTAGCCATTTTTGAGTGCCTTCCCCACTCTTTTGTTGGCATGAGTTTCCTTAGGGAATTAAGTCTAGTGTCTACTACTTGGTAATCAGTGATTAGTGATTAATCAATCCATAATCTTGGTATGGAAGACTGTATCAGATATTTAGCTTTTTAGGTTTGTTTATTGTATTCTCTCTGAGTTGCTATTAACTGGAAGACCTAAACAAGAAGTAATTTTTAAAAATAATTTATTATATAAAATAATATGCTGGGAGGCTGGGAGAGACAGCTAAGTGATTAGGAGCCCTGACTATTTTTGCAGAGGATCAGAGTTCATGGCTGAGTGCATGTAACTCCTTGTGGTGATTTGAAAGAAAATGGGCTCCCAAAGGAGTGTTAGGGAGGTGTGGCATTGTTGAAGGAAGAGTATCTTTATGAAGGTGGACTTTGAGGTGTCATATATGCTGAAAATACTGCCTAATAGCTCAGAGCACTTCCTGTTGCTTGGTAGTCAAGATGTACGAACTCTCAGCTCCTTCTCTACCACCCTATCTGCCTGCATGCTGCCTTGTTCCCTGCCATGACAATAATGGAGCAAACTTCTGAAACTGTTAAGTGAGTCACTACAACTAAATGTTTTCCATTATAAGAGTTGCTGTAGTCATGGTGTCTCTTCAAAGGAATAGAAACCCTAACTAAGACACTCCTGTTCTAAAGGATCTGATACCTTCTTCTGACATCCATGGGAACCAGGCATAAACTTGGCAAACAGACTTACCTGAAGGCAAAACATTCATACAACAAAATAAAGACATAAAAGCAACCTTCTTGATGGTTGAATGTGAGGAATACTATATAACTACCAATATTCACACAATGGCCATGTATGTCTGCTCCTGTCTTTTTCATTATAACATATATGCAACAGCAATTTTCCTTATGCTTACTGTCTTGTCCATCTCGACAGGTATATATGTTAGTGATACAGAATTTCTGCATCAAAGGGGAAGCACATTTGAAAGTATAAATTTACAGGCCTTTCTCTGAGATAGAGTTTCCTCAATAGCACAGTATCTTCCCTGAGTCTCCCTTCTTGTTTTATTTACATTGTCTTTCTGTGATTTCTGGATATTTTATTAATTAAGTGGAATACACCCTAGTAATTTTGATGATTTCCCATTAGAATCAGAGTTGTTGGGCTTGGCTTAAAGTCACTAGACTAGTTAGTGCTTATAGAACCTGAGATCAAATTTGAAGTCCAGTGTTCTTATAAGTTACTAAAATGGCAAGATTTTTTTCCTCTCCTCCTCTGTAGAAATAGGAGCGGCGGGGCTGCGTCCCCAGGACCCCAGCTGCCTCCAACTAGCTTTACCCGAAATAATTACACGGACACTGTATTCATTTAATCACTGCTTGGCCATTTCTATCTAGCCTTTTCTCAGCTAACTCTCACACCTGGACTAACCCATTTCCAA
>NC_022036.1:3698168-3700056 GCF_000317375.1 Microtus ochrogaster
CTCACTTCCTCTTCCGCCCAGCATTCTGCTCCTCCCACCTACGTTCTAACCTATCAGGTCAAGCAGCTTCTTTATTAAATCAACCAATGACCTTCCTCCATCACTCCTCCTCCTCTTCTCTGTCTGTTTTCCCCTATATAAATACTTGAAATTATTTTAATAGTATATTTTGCAGTAAGTCAAATCATTTTTGTTCCACTTTATTCAACAGAAGATTTTGATATAGCCAATTTACCTGTAATTGTTAATGTGGGTTTTTTTTTGTAAATATTGCTAAATGCTGGGTTGAAAAAAAAACACTTAAAGTTATCTTTAACATACCAGAACTGTTGAAATAGAAAAGTTGCCCCAGTGATTTTTAATGTATTTTAGTCATCAGATGTTTATCAACTTGAAGCTTAATAAGCAATTGTTCAGCCATTACTTGGCTAATCTGCAAGAATTTTGCTATATAAGCTAACAGACATTTTACATTAAGAGATAACTCATGCAGGAATTCTTAGTACAATTTTAATTATGATGAATGAGCATTTTTAGTTGGATTTATTGTGATTTATCTGCTCAACCTCTAGAGTGACCTCTACTTCTGGTCATGTTACACGGCCATTCCCTTTGTTGGTCATGTGTGTTGCATAGTTTTCAAATTGCTAATTGTGAACCCATGTCAGCATTGTTTGTCATATTCTTCAAACATTTTCCTTTTAAATGCAATTTTATTGCTATACTTGTAAAATTTGAAGACGTTTTGTGAATGAAGCATTAAAAAAAAAATAATATTGTTTGTGGTACCTTATGGGAATCACATTACTTCAAAACTAAATTTCTTTTTCCTTCAGATGGAATAAATCCCCATTTCTAGTTTGCGTGTAATGACAGGGTAGTCTGTACATCTCCTCATGAGTATTCTAGCTCAGGTTTCTATTTAAAACATTAGTAAACATGGATAAATGTAGTTACCATGTTTCTTGCTTTTCATAAACTGCTCTAAATCCATCAAGATAAATGTAGTTATTGACAAAAATAACAGGAATTTTATCTGAACTGGATTTGTTAACGCATTCCTTTAAAAGCTGATCTTTCACTGTTCATTGCATATGAAGCTTTTATTAGTCTAAAGGATGTTCCACACATTGGATCCTTGCTCTATTTTCTTCTTCTTCAAAATGAGCTTGGATGCCTACCAAATGTAAATGTGCCTAATTGCTTATGATGTCAGGGGGAGTAAAACCAGGCCTCAGACATGCTAGGTCAGCACTCTTATCTCTGAGCTCTACCCTGGCTCTTAAAAAGACTTAAATGTTGAAGTCAGCTGTATAATATTGTATGAAAATTGATATCATTCTACTTGTTAATCTTCATCAATTAAACACTATTTCTTACATTTTATATTGCTTTAGTAAATAAATTTTTACATAAAAGAGCTCATGTACTTGTTAATTTTGTTTATGGGGAATTACTTTTTATACTCTGAGGGTAATTACTGATCGTTTACCATCTGTTTCTATTAATCAGTCTTTTTATTCTCCCCAGTCACTGATATTATACTACATTTTATGTAAGTTCATTTCTCTCTCTTCACTTATGATGATTCTGACATGTGGGGAATGTGCTACAGATGCTATGATCTTCTGTCAGTTATATTCTTGGCATTATATGAACCTGGATTCCAGTTCTTATAAAATATTTTGGGCAGTTTAGTGAAATTAGTCATCCCTATTAGTTGATTTTATGAAAGCTTTTGTTTTCATTTAATATTTTGTACTAGATTGGGCTATTCTTTTCTAAAAATGTAAACTTTTTTTTTTTAATTTATTTATTTATTGAGGATTTCTGCCTCCTCCCCGCCACCGCCTCCCATTTCCCTCCCCCTCCCCCGATTAAGTCCCTC
>NC_022036.1:3700481-3719535 GCF_000317375.1 Microtus ochrogaster
GAGGGGTACACCCACATTCTGAGACAATGGGGATGTTCTTTCGGGAATTCACCAAGGCCAGCTGGCCTGAGTCTGAAAAAGCATGGGATAAAAAATGTAAACTTTTGTATTTTAAAAAATTCTTATGAAAAAAACAGAGAAAACTGTTTCCTGAAAGCCGACGGTATTCATGTATTGTAGGATGTAATTATTAAATTACTAGTTGTTTGATGATGCTACTGCATAAAGAGGCTCAAGCTATAACTGAGTGTATTTTTACCCACTTGACTTGTATTTTATTTTTTTTTGTAACAGGGAACATGGGGCTGTTGTACCTATATATGGGGTTGGTAAGATATGTTAACACATGAAAATTTTGAATTAAATATTCTAATTTTTAAAAAATATTATGTTAAATTTGCACACAAAAGATGATAGGATGGTTTTAAAATAAAGAAGTAAGTCAATAGGGTAGTCTGTTTCTTCTGAAGCCATTGCTATCCCAGACATTTTCTCATGCCGATTTCTTAGTGTGGAAGACATTGGAGTGTTAGACATGAAAGCAATTGAATGCTATAAGCAGAACTTAGGCTGTTCTGTTCTGAAGACAGTGTTGTTGAGAGTAAACAGAGAGTGCAAACCTGCAGACAGGCATCTATAAGCAACTGGGCTACTCACGATTCATGTAGTATTTTGGCAGATAATCTGGTCACATTCTGCCCCTTGCCTGGGACAAATTTCTTAGGTGGGGGAATTGTCAAGGCAGCATTCACTTAGGTCTATGGCATCATTATTACTGCTTACTCATTTATAGATCCACAATGAAAAAGTAACTAATATACTTAGTGGTTTCGTTTTTAGTAGTTGTATAGGGACAGATGACAAGACTTTGGTATATTAAAGAAATTGCCATAATATCCTGTTAAATCACTAATAGCTTGCATCCATTCCTATGCTATGGGGTTAAAAAATTAGTTTGATCTGATCCCCTAGGGCAAAGATTTTCTAAAATAAGTAAATGAAGCCAAGTTCCTCTAAATCAACATGATCAAAACTCACACGAAGGATTCCAGGCAGCATACACAGCTCTGCACCAGCCCTTTACATATAGATTATCTCTTTCAGTTTATTGTTTTTATCGGATTCCTGAGTGTGAGAACAAGTGAGTTTCTTTTTCTTGTGTCTTCTCTAGGGCTCCCTTTCTTCAGTTTGTTTTGTCCAATTCCATAGTGTTAGTTTTTTTATTTATTTTTTATTTTATATTTTAAAAAAAGATTTATAAATTAGCAACTAATATCATAAAAGTCCTTTATTGAAAATAGATTAATAATATGAAATAGTAATATTAAAACTAACATCATTGGCACAAATTAATAATAATATATTATATTATTAGTATTTGACATAATTGAAAAGATAATTTATAAATTGTAAAACAGAGTTGAAGTAATTCATTATGTATAGAAGGAAAACAAGAATGCAACATTTAGAGAAAGGTTGAAGACAGGTAAAAAAGTCCACAAATATATTTTACTGGAAGATGGGAAATTGAAAGTGATCCATCCAGAACCTGAAAGGGATCCATCTTCAGCTTTGGGAAGTAGAGTTACTCTAGGCACAGTTTTGAAGTTGAAAATATTGGCGATAAAAGGAAGATCTTAACTGTTTCCAGAGAAAAGATAAACAAGGCACAGAACACTGAGACAGGCTCCTACCTGAAAACACCACCTTAGTGAGAAGGCCTCTTGATCATTTCCTGGCTGCCCAGACTCCTGAAATAACCACACAGAAACTGTATTAATTAAATCATTGCTTGGCCCATTAACTCTAGCTTCTTATTGGCTAGCTCTTACATATTAATTTAACCCATCTCCATTAATCTGTGTATCACCATGTGGCTGTGACTTACCAGGTAATGTTCTGGTGTCTATCTCTGGTTGGGCTACATGGCTTCTGTCTGACTCTGCCTTTTTTTCTCCCAGCATTCAGTTTAGTTTTCCCCACCTAGTCTGCTTAGTTTTCCCTGCCTAGCTCTGCTCTACCCTATCACAGGCCCAAAACAGCTATTTTATTAACCAATGGTACTTAGAGCATATAGAGGGGAATCCCACATCACACCACGGTTCCCACAGGACATCCAAAGCCAGTGTGTTAATGTGCTCAGAGCAACTGGCTATAAGAAACTGTATCCTACTTCTTCCTGTGAGCATGAACCTATCTTCTCTTAAAGAAGAGGACAAGCACATTGGAGAATAGCCTAGTACCAGTACCACACACTCTCCCTCTCTTTTCAGAGGGACTGAGTAAGATGCCCAGGGTGTCTGGGTGGTTTTATTTTGTTTTCTTTTGGAGTGGGTGTTTTGGTTTAGTTTCGCTTTTGGTTTTTTGAGACAGGCTTTCTCTGTGTAACAGCCCTAGCTGTCCTGGAACTAAGTCTTGTAGACCAAGCTGGCCTTGAACTCACAGAGATATGCCTGCCTCTGCCTTCTGAGTGCTCAGATTAAAGGGGTATGCCAACACCTGGCTGTAGAGTCACTATAATAATGACAGAAGTGCCATAAGGTGAATCTCAGGATCCACGGGTCTTCTGAGCATTTGTGTTTCAGTATGTTCACAACACTGTGCTTTGCCATTTGTACTGAAATGATTTATATTCTTTTTGTTTGAAGCTCTCTTCAGAGCCTGTGCTGATGGAGGTGCCAACCGCTTATATGACCTCACCGAAGGAGAGAGAGAAAGGTATGTGCCAAGTCAGTGTCTGCACGCCCCTCTGTATTACTGCTCTTTAGTTTTACTCTTTTATGGCGACTGTTTATTTTCCTTCATATTCATCATAGGAAATTGCCTCTAAGAGAAGGGTTGAGCTACATAACCACAATATATTATTTCTTTTGTTGAATGAGATTTCTGAGAATTAGGATCATCTCTATTCTTCTATTTAAAATCCTATTCTATTACTTTAAAGCCTCATTAAGTCACATTACCAAATATTGAAATTTGTGAGAACTTTTCAGAGTGGCTAAAATAAAACCTCAAATGACTATTTATGTTGGTATTAAAACACTTTAAATGAATAAAAACAAGTCTTCTGGAAAAGAAATATATAGTCTGCTGTAGAAGATGTGAAGTTTTATACTAGTGTGGAATAATTCTCAGTAGGACTTACTCCTTCTTAATTACTTCTGAGTTACATACATTTACTTTTGGAGAGAGCTTATTTAATGATTTGGTTTTGCATTGTCTTGTTTTCCTGATTCTTGTCTGATGAGATATTATTTGATGAGAGAATATGTTTAATGGAAGCAGATTTTCAAATTAGTTCAATTTTGAACATGTTTGTGTCCCAGATAGTTTAGAAACACAAGATTTCGTGGTGTAGATATGAGGATACTATTTGTGTGAGCAACTCAGGCATTCTCATATGTGTTAGGAGCTGTACTGAAATGGTTGGCATTTGAGAAATCACCTACTCACTTACAAAACCAAAATGAAAATATTATAGCATAACAGGCCCTGTGTGGGCATGAACAAATGTGCTTTGAAATCATGTATTTCTCTTTGTGACATCAGAATGTTTAACTTCCATTTTCTGATACCAGAGCTGCTTTTGAGAGCATCTGGTTGCTTTCTTTGGAGAAGTTGTGTTTTCTTTGAGATCGGATACTATTTGTTAATGTGTGTGGACTAGATGCAATTACAAAAGAGAAGGCAAATAATGGTGACAACCTGGAATAGTTAAATTCTATTTACTCATTACTGCACAACTTTGTAACTTCCTCTGACAGTATACTCTAATACCTGACATGGACAATGTATGAAAAACATTCCAAGTAGATTTAAAAAGTGCCTTGACACATAGTTTGGAATAGGGAGTCATGTCACAAGGTTCAGGTTATAAACTGGGTAGATTTTATCTCATGCCTGTAGCCTGGTTGCTATCAAGAGGTCAGCAGTTACACACTATTTCTCTATTGGTAGGCACAGCTCAGGAACATATTAAAAGCAAGACTTTGGAAGTTATTAACCTATCACTTTCCACCTATCTTTTAGTCATGACACCCATCTAGAATGCTTATGAAAAATTACAGATGTCTATATTAATTATTTTATTTGATTTAGACAGGCACTGATAGCAAAGGCAATAGAACACTTATATTTAAAAGTAGATTAATAGATTTTTTAAAACAAATACTATTTTTTTCAATTTAAATATTTTTATTAGACATTCCACATTTTCCACCTGTTTTTTTTGCAATCTTTCTTTCTAACTTTATTTTATTTTTTTTTAAATTTATTTATTTATTGAGGACCACCTCCACCCCCCCGACCCCCCGATCAAGTCCCTCTCCCCCATCAGCCCGAAGAGCCATCAGGGCTCCCTGACCTGTGGGAAGTCCAAGGACCGCCCACCTCCATCCAGGTTCAGTAAGTTGAGCATCCATACTGCCCAGGCCCCCCCAAAGCCAGCACGTGCTAGACATTGCATTTTCCACTTAGGATACAGTGCTTATAAAGTGCAATGCTTACTTCACTGTCTGTGCACACGTTCCATGTTCAAGTATTAAGAACCGACAAATACTATTATTTTACCTAATTTTAAATTAATCAAATCAAGTATTCTTCATCATATTTATAAATAATCTTTTCTTTTGTTTTGCTGTTTTCATCAGTCATTGGAGGAAGGCTCCCAGATGACAAGTGGGGTAGTTACCAATCTTATTGCAAACATGGCCAGTATAAACTATGTGTCCATTATTTCTAGGAGTCTTAGATACAGCCACCTTTGTAGATTTGCAGGAGTTTCCCTTACACCAAGTTTCTACTTTACTCCAGAATATAGCACCATCAAGGTGTCTCTTTGAATACTCTCCCCCTGTGTCCACCTCTACAACCCTATCTATCATATCCCCATTTGCACTGACCCCCCGATTCTACCCACAAGATCTCTTTTACTTCCCTTTCCCAGGGAAACACGTGCATCCCCATCCTTGTTACCTGGCCTCTCTGCGGCTGTGGATTGTAGCATGGTCATCCTTTACTTTACAGCTGCTGTCCATTTATAAGTGGGTACATATCATATTTGTCTGAGTCTGGGTTACCTCATTAAGGATGCTTTTTTCCTAATTATATCCATTTGCCTGCAAATTTTATGATGTCATTGTTTTTTATAGCTGAGTAATACTCCAGTTCATAAATGTACCACATTGTCTTTATTTATTCTTCGGTTGAGGGGCATCTAGATTATTTCCAGGTTCTGGCTATTAGAAATATTGCTGCTATGAACATAGTTGTACAAGTGTCCTTGTGGAATGATTGAGTATCCTTTGGGTATATGCCCAAGAGGTATTGTTGGGTCTTGAGATAGATTGATTCCCAATTTTCTGAGAAATCCCCTTCTTGCTTTCCAAAGTGACCATACAAGTTTGCACTCCCACCAGCAGTGGGACAGAGTGGAATAAGCTGTCATTAGTGTTTTTTTATCTTAGACAATCTAACTCTAAGATAGAATCTCAGAGTTCTTTTGATTGTCATTTTCTTGATGAGTATGAATGTTGAACAGTATTTTTTAATGTGTCTCAGCTATTTCAGATTCTTTTGTTGAAAATTCTGTTTAGATCTGTGCCCCATTTTTAATTGGATAATTAGTATTTTGATGTCTAGTTTCTTGAGTTCTTTATATTTTGCAGATTAGTACTCTGTCAGATGTGGGGTTGGTGAAGATCTTTTTCCATTCTGTAAACTGCCATTTGATCTTGTTGACAGTATTCTTTGCCTTGCAGAAGGTTCTCAGTTTCAGGAGGTCCCATGTATTAGTTGTTAATCTCAGTGTCTGTGCTACTGGTATTCTATTCTAAGGTTGTCTCCTGTGCCAATGTGTTCAATGCTCTTTCTCACTTAGGATTCATATAGTAAAAATGGCAGTCTTATCAAAAGCAATCTACAAATTCAGTACAAAATTCCAACACAATTCTTTATAGACCTTAAAAGAAAAATACTAAATTTTATATGGAAAAACAAAAAACCCAGGATAACTAAAACAATCCTGTATAATAAAGGAACTTGCAGAGGTATCACCTTCCCTTATTTCAAGCTCTAATATAGAGCTATAATAATAAAGGCAGTATAGTATGGCATAAAAGCAGACAGGTGGATCAATGAAATCCAACTGAAGACCCTCACATAAATCCACACTCCTGTGGATACCTGATTTTTGACAAAGAAGCCAGAATTATACAATGGAAAAAAAGAAAGCAACTACAACAAATGATGCTGGCATAACTGGATGATGGCATGTAGAATTGTGCAAATAGATCCATATCTATCACCTGCACAAAACTAAATTCCAAGTGGATCAAAGATCTCACCATAAATCCTATTATACTGAACCTGATTATAGATAATGAATTTTTAAATAAATTAATATTTGAGTAGTTAAACATTCTATAAGATTTAGAATGGTTTTGATTTTTATTTCAGACAAATCTCAAACTTATAACCTAGTAATACACTTGTGTCAAAGAAAATAATCTTTTAAACAAAAATGGACTATAAGATGTGTATTCTAACTTTGCTGTGAAAATAATTTTGACTTCATGGAATGAGCTTTTTTCTCTCCTATGTTATGAAGGTTAGTCTGAGAGCATTTGGTCTTAGCTCTTATTTAAAGGTATTATATCTTTTGCAGTGAGTCCCATTTGGTCTCCAAGTTCTTTTCCTAGTAGACTTTTTAATACTACTTCATTCTTCTTATCTGTTGTATGCTTTAGATGTTTATACTGTGTTGATTTGATTTTGGCAGGCCATATATATCTAGGAATTTATCAGTGTATTCTATATATATATATAAGATTTTAAAATACCAACTAATGATACAATCTTTTTCACTGGATTCTGTCAACTGACTTCCTTTTGCCGTTCATTTGATTAACTTGGGCTACCTCCCTATTACTTTGGCTGGTTGGTAAATGTTGTTCTCTTTTTTCAAATAACCAACTTTTTGATGGATTATTACTTAAATATTATTTAAGTAATTATTACTTAAAATAACTTACTGTTATTTTAATTAATTTTAAAAATGAATTTCTACCCTAATCTTTAGTAATGAATGCTTTTTAGTTTGGAAGATTCTTGTTTTTCTTTAACACTGAAAGGAACCTATAGACTCAATGAAATCCTTATCAAAATATGAATAGCATATAATACAAAGCTAGTAAAATCATTTCTACTCTTATATAGAAATATAGAGTGTAGTAAGGAGACTACTTCTTTGTTTCCCAGCCGCCCAGCAGCTCAGACCTGAAATAATCACACAGAAACTATATTATTTAAATCACTGCTTGGCCCATTAGCTCTAGCTTCTTATTGGCTAACTCTTAAATCTTAATTTAACCCATATCTAGTAATCTAGTAATCATGAGGCTGTGACTTACTGGGTAAAATTCCGGCATCTGTGTCTGGAGGTGCTACATGACTTCTCTCTGACTTCACTTCCCTTCTCCCAGCATTCAGTTTAGTTTTCCTGCCTACCTAAGTTTTGTCCTATTAACAGGCCAAGGCAGTCTCATTATTCACCATGGTATTCACAGCATACAGAGGGGAATCCCACATCAGTAGAGGCAATAAATAGCTAATGTTACCCAGGGCAGAAAAGGCAATCACAGAGATAGCAAGATAACCAATCTCAAATTGTACTACAGAGCCACAGTAATGAAAGCAACTTAGTGCTGTCCTGAATACAAAATTATAGACCAGTGTAATAAAATAGAAGACACTGATACAAATTAACAATAGTCACCTAACTTCTTGAAAAATTGTTAAAACATAATATTAAT
The DNA here is from genome assembly GCF_000317375.1 of Microtus ochrogaster. NCBI lineage: Eukaryota > Metazoa > Chordata > Mammalia > Rodentia > Cricetidae > Microtus > Microtus ochrogaster. The sequence goes on from NC_022036.1 coordinate 3,708,293, forward strand.
ATTTATTTATTTATTTACTTATTTAGTGTATATGTGTGCACTTGTGTGTGTCACAGTATGAGTGTGGAGGTCAGAGGACAATTTGTGTGAGTCAGTTATCTCTTATCTCTATGTTGGTTCTAGGAATTGAAATCAAGTCTTTGGATTTGGTGATATATATATACAATAAGAAAATAGTTGATGAGATAAGCAGGGGTTCTCAAGTCAGGACCCCTTGAAAAACCTCTATCTCGAAAAATATTTACATTATGATTCTAATAGCAAAATCACAGTTATGAAATAGCAAATATAATCATTTTATGGTTGGGGTCACCGTAGACTAAGGATCTGTATTGAACGGTTGTAGCATTAGGAAGGGTGGGAACCACTGGGCTAGAGAGACTACTCTAGAACATTTACTCTTCTTGGAGAGGACTCAAATTTACTTCCCAGCACGTGTATGTATCAAGTAGCTCACAGCACTCTAGTTTCAAGCAATCCAGTGCTCTCTTGTCGCTTCTGTGGGTACCAGGCACAGATAGAGTACACATATTGCCATAAGCAACCACACATATACATTAAAGTAATAGAAGAAATTAGAAGTTGTGATGAACTGGAGGGAGAAAGGGAACCAGATAGAGAAGGGAATGGGTAGGAAGATGATGAATTGGTGGCAGGGGAAGGAATGAGACAAAGTACAAGGACTTGTTCGTTTGAAGATGCTGTGATTCAACTCATTGTTTGTATGCTAGACTTCCATACTGAAAAATAGGTGTATTATGTTGTAAAATTATGTGATGAGAAAATATTCAGTATAATAAATTAAGAGATATGATGAGATCATTGTAGTTCAGTGGAGTGTATATATGGGTACATATTTGTGTTTGCCCTTGTGTGGCTAGGGGTTGAGGGAGACTTTCCTTTGTCTCATGGGCAAAAGCCAAACTCCTTATCTTGAGTTAAGTTTTTCTTTTCAGATATTTCTAATATATTTTTTGATTTGTAGACAAACATGACATCTTACGCATGTCATGCACTTTTCCTCTTTGATAGTGCATGGACCTGTCTCATGGCTTACTTTGTACACATTGGAGCTATGAAGATTCTTTGGTGGACTGGGTATTGGGTAATATTATTGGAGGGAACCAGCATTTCTTGTAGCAGTGCTGTTTGCATGCCCTGTTCTAATGATGCTATGTGTGCGTCTGAGCACCCCTCTCCTTCCAGCCTGCTGCGACTTGTCTCATTCTCTGTGATGCTGCCTACAAATCACAGTACCCCGTTCCTATTCTGCCGTGATTTAGAGTTGTAAGGACTCCTGCCCTTTACTAGATTATAAATTTCTAGTGATCTATTGCTTCTTTCCTTTGCATAATGCTTTTTAATTATTTACTCTCTCATTTTGTCTTGTGACAATGTGCCTTCTACCCTTCAGTAGGTGGTGAACTGCTTGAGGTTGGTAATCACAGTTAATCATCTTTGCATGCCTCTAATAGCTAGTGTACTAATGAGTATCTGAAAATTTATCGAATTAATGATTTTCATTGGTACCTCAACAGAGATGTCACTAAGGCTAAGCTATTTCTCAGTAAGGAACTTCTCACATATATTATCAGATATTTTAAGTATTTTAATGCTGAAGAAATGTTTCATAGTCATATACATTTTAATTTTGTTATTGTCTATAAACTATATAATATAACTGCTTTATATCTAAAAATAACATTTATTTTTGTTTAAATTACTTAGTTTATGTCTCACTTCTAACATTTGCTACATTATTCTGCATTCTAATTTCTATCAAATGTATCTTGTTCTGAACAAGGTACTCACATTTAAATTCATTAATAGTTTGGGAACAACATACACTAAGAACATCAGTGCTGTGTGTAGAAGATGTGTGTGTCTGTGTGTTTGTGTGTGATGACTTTGTGGGAGTTAGAGATTTTTAGACTCTTGCAGAAGAGTCTAAGGAACAGCTGAGTTAATGGTATACTTCTAAGGGTATTTGAAGTGGTAAGGATCATTTTCATCTTTGTTTCTCAGAGTTAATGATACATACAGAAACATGAATAGGAAGGCTTTCTGGTTAATTTTATGTAAACATTATTTTAGGTAGCTGATACACGTAGGAATGAATACTGTAATTTAAAAGACAAGCATTTCAAAGATGCCCCTGTGTTCATACAAAAGGCTTGCTTTTGGACATTGTTGTCAATGGTAGGAATAAGAGTTACATAAAAACACATTTTGTCTTGTTTTCACTCACTCCCTTAATTTTGTTACCATTACGATTTCAGAAGCAGAGAATATAACTCAGTAGTGAGGTTATTTTCTAGAATGCATAAGGCCCGGCACTGAAACAAAGGTTTTTCTATCCTTGCAACTTTATCAGCAGATTGGCCACACATTCCACAGAATGACTGTGGTAGCTCCACTTGTCCCTCTAAAAAGCTCCCAGATAAACCAGGATCAAAATACAATTGTAATAACTTGGATCTAGGATACAGTTTAATCAGTATAGAGGACACATGGCAACCTGAGTTAGATCACTAGAAACCACATTCCACAAGTTATCCTTTACCCCTCACATTCACACCATGGCATGCTCCCCAATACTCCAAAGACATAAATGAACAAATGCCAAATAAATAAATAAATAGGAAAACATGAAGACACTGGACAGACCTCTGACCTCCACATGTATGTACTTGTATGGGCATACACATACATGTGCACATGGACACAAACATATGCAGAGCACACCCACAAAAAGTAACCAATATGTAAGTAAACAAGTACCCATGGTGGCCGCTTCCTAAAACAGCTTCTAAAGTATCTACCAACATAACTGTCTCAATTTCTTAAGCTGTGGGTTTCAGGAACACATCACTGTCTGTGGATTTAGAGAAATTTTGATGGGCTATATTACATTTACTAATTATAAAATAGTGTATAAACCAAGAAGATCCACAATGTCCCTTCAGTGGTACAGTATTACGAGCCACAGGAATAATAGCTTGGGGAACACATGATCAAAGTTCAAGAGACAACCACACTTGTGTTGTGGGATATTTGTACAATGTGTGAAAATTGCTTTGATTGGTGTAATAAAAAGCTGAATGACCAAAAGCTAGGCAGGAGGTATAGGGGGATTTCTAGGCAGAGAGAGGATTCTAGGAAGAAGAAGGTGGAATTACCAGCCAGACTCAGAGGAAGCAGCATGGGCAGTACAGAGGGATGAGAAAACGGGCCTCATGAAAGATTGTAGTTTAAAATAAATGGGTTAATTTAAGATATAAGGCTAGTGGGACATGCCTAAGCCAAGGCCAAACTTTCATAATTAATAATAAGTCTTCGTGTTGTTATTTGTGAGCTAGTAGCCCAAAGGAAAATCCAACTACATCCTTGCATCAAGGATTATTATGCACATCCTTGCACTACATATAGAATGATCATAAAACACTTTTCAGATCATGGCTGGAGTGAAGGATGTAGTGGTTGACCCTTAATTTCTTTGTATTTTTATTTAGCCTTTGTTGGGTATAATTTTATATGATAAAGTTGGTTGTAAACTTGCACTTCAGTTGTCTTTGAAGTGCTGTACAGTTCTGTACCCACCACCGTAATCAAGAGTAACACGTTTATTATCCTTTATTTATATTTATACATATATAATATTTTATTATATATTATGTATGCATTTTATCCTTCTGTAATTGGCCCCTAGCCTTCTCACCCTTCTAGAATGTCATATAACAAACTCTTATGCCTTATGGTTCTTTGGGTCAGACTTCTTTTTCTTCTACCAAATATTTGTGAGTTTCCGCCATATTAATGTGTATCAGTAGCTTGCTGTTTTGGCTGTAATATATAGATACATCTGTACATTCAGCACAATTAACAAATCTGTGTTGATTTATTTTTTTCAACTTTGCACAAGCTAGGTTCATCTGGGAAGAGGGAACTTTAATTGAGAAAATATACGTCAATAAGACTGTCCTGTAGGCAGTTCTGTTGTTGTATTTCCTTGATTTAAGAATATGCCATTTTGGTTTGTGTTACCCCTGTATATAAGACAGCAGGCTGAGCAAGCCAGTAAACAGTACTCTACGGTCTCTGCATCAGTTCTTGCCTCCAGGCTCTTGGTCTTGAGTTTCTGCCTAGTCTTCCCTCTTTTCTAGAAGCAATCCAGCCTGGTAAGCCAAATCAACTCTTTCCTCTCTGAGCTGCTCTTGGTGATGGTGTTCACCACAGCAACAAAAATCAAACAATAAAACACTCTATTTCCGAATTTGCCTTTTAGTTGGTGCCTGCCCCTGCTTTTTCGAGGTTTTCCTTTGGAAATTCATTAGTTATTTTAATTAGAACTGATGAAATTCCTTGAAATTGTCAACACTGAGGGTTATATAACCGATTGAAATGACTCATATAAAGTCTGTGCATGTGCTGTTTCAGTAAAAATTTTGCAAATGCTAGATCACTCTTGTTAGATGTTTTTAATAAGACACTACATACACATTTTATGGAATAAATTCATGTCAAGTATCCGAGTATGAATTGTGATGTCAATGAACTTTACTATATGAAATAGTTCCTTTCATCTCCCTGTAACAACTTTCCTCAGTGATGAGATTTATTTTGACTATTTTCAAGTACTTTAGACACAATCAGAAAATAAAGTTTTCATTATGCTTTAGCATACATGGGAAGGAGACCTGCACAGGCCTTACCTTGGGAAAAGCAAGTGTTTGGTTCCACTTAATTCTTTCACAGTATCCTGAGCAGTGATTGGCCCTTTGCTGCTGTAAGTTTCTATTTAAAAAGTATTTATGTAGTCAAATCACTGAGCTCTGTAAGCAAGCCAACACTATTGGATCTTTGAATCAAAATGACGGAAGGGAGAAATGATTAGCACATTTAAAAGAGAATTTACAACAGAAATCTTGGTATTAGAGTGCCTTCCTTACACAACAGACTGTGAAGGCATATTTATCTTGAATTATTGATTAGATTAGTTTGGTAATAATTTTAGTCTGTTGGTTATCAAACACTGTAAATCACAGATCTCAAAGTTATCCGTGCATGGCTGTGAATCATTTGGGGGTACTGGGAGAGGGACAGATATGTATACAGAGGGCCATGTTTGTCAGATCACGCCTGAATGCAGAATAAATTCTTAGAGTGAGATCACTTTTAGCAGCTGCAGGAAGTCAGTTTACAACTAAATTTAATCAGAGCCATTGTTCTTTATGGCTATTCTATTTCATAAAGTATGTTCCTGACAGAACCTTTTTCCCTCCTGCTCTGTAGATGGAATCCTCAGAAATAAATTACCTTCTGGTGATTGTTCAAGAAAACTTGGCATCATTTGTCAAAAGTTTGGAGTAACATGTGGCTCTTTTAATGAAAAATGGTGATTGGGAGCAATCACATATTATTCCAAATTAGCTTTTTCTTTTTTTAAGATTTGTTTTTGCTATTTTTAGTTGTATAGGTGGATATGCCATGTAAGTACAGATACCCAAGGAGGACAAAAATATCTGATCCCCTATAGCTGGAAGTACACATGGCTGTGATACACATGACATGGGTACTAGGAATTGGACCTGGGTCCTCTGGAAGACCAACAAATGCTATTGAGTCACAATATAGTATCTAATTGTCTGGCTTTTCATACATGCTTATATAGATTCATTTACATGCATGCTTGCAGTCACTCATTTAGATTCTTACAGTGTAATTTTCTGTTTATTAAAATTGAAGGTTTGTATTGATGGATGGAGATCCAGCAAACTGTCCCTAATTCTAGGGTGGATGTCATTCTGTTTACCAAAACATCATCATAGGAATGAAATTTGAGTTGATGACCAACTTACAGCCAAACCAGCAGTGATGCTCCTTTTGCTAGGAAACAGTAAATTGACAGAATTTAATTTTCTCCAGGGTTCATTATAAATTTTATGGGGAAATATCCAATTGGCACTTAGACAGCTTTGAGATACCACCTCAATCCAGGGTAGCAATCCTGGGGTCTCTTTGAGCTGCTCACCTAATAAACTCCAGTTTTATCTCAGTAGCAAGGAAGGTCAAGAAATTGCTGAAAAATCTTTCTCTGCAGGGATATCTAAAGTCAAACAAAAAAGAGGAGCTGGAGAGATGGCTCAGCAGTTAAACTCTTTCAGAGGATAAAAGTTAAGTTCCTAATATCTACATAACATCTCACAACTGCCTGTAACTCCAATTCTGAAGGGTCCAACACCATCTTCTGTCCTCACAGACACTGCATTCATGAGGTGTACATACATACATGCAAGAACAAACTCCTACCAATAAAATAAAAATAAGTAAGTCTTTTTTCTTAAGTCAAGCAGAAAATTCATTACAATAGAAATAAAATCGTCGTGTGGCTATGTAATATGCTCCCAAATGCCATGAGAGGAGGAACAGCAAAGGTAAGAGAAATAAGTTCCAAGGATCTGTGGCACACCACAGTAGCCAGATTATGGTAATTTACTATAAATCTCAAAAGAACTTGAAAACAGAACTTCAAATAGATGTCAATTCTCCAGTCTTTGCCTACTATATCAGTATATTGAATTATCATATTCTATACTCTGTAAATATTTGCAAATATTATGTGCTGGTTAAGCAAACTGTTCTACACCCTCTTAAGTAGACTTGCATTTGCATTTGTGGATTGAAATTATTAGTGCTTTTGTGAACTACAGGGAGGTAGCATTGAGTCACCTATGAGCACATCACATTTCCTTAGCTTCTGATAGATGTCATGTGGGGTTCTTTACCTCAGGGATGATGTAGGTGCTATCAGGTCCACATTTTAAGAAATAGTCAAATCCTGGTGTCATCTTAATAATAATTGTTCATGAAGTCTGCTATCTTAAAAACACTGTGTTGCTTCTGCAAATCAAGGAATGGGATTTTTTTAACAGAACACTATTTCTAAATCCCATCTCTTCTTTTTTCATACTGTTTTATTGATTCTTAGTGAATTTCTCATCATGCACCCAAATGCCACTCATTTCCAAGTCCTCCCATATCTACCTTCCATCCTTGTAACTCTCCACATTAACAAAAGCTAAACCAAAATAAAAACATCTCACATTCATCATCATGGAAGCTGCAGTGTGCCATGGTATGTCACACTGTATATCTTTTTGTCCAAACATTAGTGCAGATGTTCATTGCAATGGGTCTATATGGAGGCCTCTGGCTTCTACTACCCCATCAATACTGGACTCTCACAGAGACTTCTCTAGGATATCCTGCTATTGCCCTGGAGATCACATAGCTTTGGTTCTGCAGGATTGATCCCTTCACATACTCCAGAAGCTCATAGGTGAGAAAGATTTTGGAGTTGACTAGCTCAAATCCCTGGATCTGGGCCTTAGTAGTAGCTGAATTGGTCAACCCACCAAACCAGCTCTCCCATGTCCATGCCACAGAGACCAGCTCTCCCAAGCCCATATCACCATTGGAACCACCATATAGCCAGGGAGGGGCGGGGTCAACTGAGCATGGCACTCAGTCATCAACATGTCCTCAGAAGGCAGCCCAAACCGTAGACATCCTCATGCCCTTTGTTGGTAACATGGGTTGCTGACATCAACACAGATTCCTGCTGCAGTGGAGCCATAGACCCAGACATGGCCCTCAGTGGCAGCACAGACCTCGGTATCACATACCCTTATATGACAGCATCTGCCTCTCAGATCAGGCTGCTCCTCACTCTGTCTCCAGTTGCAGCTCTCTTTATAGTACACAAACCACTCTGTCTTCTTTCTCTTCCATCTCTCAACCACATACTTGCTCCTTGTAGTAGTTCCCAGCCCAGCTTGCCAGCAACAGGCCTTCAGCCTCAGCCCCATCTCTTCTTTTTGTTCAACTGTCCTATAGTATAAACTTTTCTTTCAGAACTCAGCTCCAGTGTGTCTCTTGAGAAGCCTTTTCTGATAACTACCTATATCAATAGATCTAAATTAGGAAAAACAAAACTTCCCGAATTATCCTTCACCAGGATACCTCATAAGGTTGGACATCCTTTGCCATGATGCCTCATAAGATTGAAATTGCCCATGCTGCTTTACTTCACTGGACAGTTTCCCTGTTTAATTTATCTTTGAAAATAATCTTAGCAGCCAGCAACAGATGATAGAAATAGAGATTAGCTATCTGATGCCAAAGGGTCAGCCCTAAACACATACATACAAGGAACATTATATAGACTGAGCTGGTTGCATATGCATATATGTGTGTAACAATTAATGAAAAGACTATGAATTTGAAAGAGAGCAAGGCAAGCTATATAAGGGGTTTGGAAGGAGGAAAAGTAAAATGAAATGATATATTATAACCTCAAACAATAAAATAAATATTTTTAAAAGATTTAGGAAATGAAATAATATAACCCCAAAATTAAAAGAAATACTAAAACAATATATTCTTAGCATAAATTTGAGCAGTAAGGTTGAGGGAAACAGATTGTCTCTGGAGAAAATATAGCTTACACTTGAGTACATGGGTGTACATTTTAATGAAATTCCCATGTGTCTTAGCAGTGACTATTTTCAACATTTTGATGTCTCAACTCATAACCTAAAAAGATGCTAAGAATTATTGATGTCTTTTTTCCTCTTTCTGATAAGTGCAATGACAGGGATCCAAAAGTACCTTGAATAGTGGTGTTATCTGATAAGATGAAGCTATGGGCCATAATGTTACACAAGGAAATTTAGACTCTACTGTGACTGAATAGGGTTTTGTGTGAGATTTATAGCAAACTGAGGGTTTCTGGCTGAAAAAAGAGCAAGGTCAAGCATGATGCATTGCTATTTAAATTTCTTGTCTGAAATATCTCTCTATAAAAGGAATCTTGTCAACCTCCAAAGTAAATTTCATTAATTGTGCCTAAATTCTTAACTCTCAACCAGAGAGGGGCTCCAGGAGAGGCTAGTTTTTAATTCCAGTGTCCGCATAAATTTCTCTTTATGGGGAGATTGGAGAATGGATATAGAAAACACATGGGTTTAGAGTAAGCTAGATGGCAGGCACACAGCTGTGCTTGCATTATAAAAACAGGAAATTTGGCCTTGCACTGATGGAAGCTGGCACTGAGAACTGTGCTTGAATTCCCATCTACCTGTCCCTTCTTATGGTCAGTGGAGCTAAGGTTCTAAGGGTATATCTGCCTGTGTCCTTGTTTCTAGTATTGCAGGGTATTTGGGGAGTTTTGTTTTGTTTTAGGCAGAACTGTGTAACTTCCTTTTATACCTAGGGCATGTAAGTTTCTAAGAACATCAAGAAGGACAGGCAAATCAAACATACAGACCCACAAATTGTACGGTATATGGAGAGTGAGAGACTTTATAACACTCAATCCTAAATGGTATGTCTTCATTAAACCCCTCTTCTCAGGGTTCTGGGAACTATGGAGCAAAGTAGGTAGAAAGAATTTAAGAACCGAAGTGGATGGATGATACCAAGGTACCAGTGTCTTCCAGACACAATAAGATATTTGCACATATGAATTCACAGACACTGACAACATTCACAGGACCTCCACAGGTTCAAGTCAGATTGAGTTCCAGTGCTAAATGGAGAAGTGAGCATGAGCTTCCATCCCTAACCAAAAAGCCGTCTCCAATTGACTACCATTTACAAAGGAAAAATTAGTTTTCTCAATGAAATCTTAGTGGGTATATAAATCTTGACACAAAAACTCTCATCTTAAAGGGAGTGAAAGATAGTTTATGGTGGAGCCATTGTGAGTGACCACAGCCCAGGAATGCAGATTATGTTACCGAAAAATTCTATGTTCCTATGAGGAAGCAGATTCAAAGAGTTTTTTTTTATAGATTTACAGAACAGAAAACGTCATGAATCAAAGCAAATTTAAATTGCATTGGTGGGTACATCAGAGAGTGTGTACATTGAGATGGGGGAAGCTTTCCTATAGGTTTAAGATGTTATTTTATGGCATTCTTAGCTTTTGGATTGGTAAAAGTGATTTGCCTGCTAAGTCAATAGATTCTAAAAGGTTTTTATCTATTGTCACAAGATGTTGGTTAGTTCAGACTCAGAGAAGGGCAAGGAATGGTGTTCCAGAGAGCCAGAACTTAGCCCAAGATAAGGCAATTAGCCTCTGAACCTGCAACATTCCATTCTCTCTGTGGTACTGAAAATCTCATCAGCCACTGAACCTCAGCAGACACAGCTTCCTTTTAACAGTTTTCATTCACAACCAGGCAGTTTTGGTGCACGCCTTTAATCCCAGCACTCGGGAGGCAAAGGTAGGCGGATCTCTGTGAGTTCAACGCAGCCTGCTCTACAAGAGCTCCAAAGCTACAGAGAAAAACCCTGTCTCAAAAAACCAAAAGAATTTTCATTCACGTGAACTACACTGAAGGGTAGGCCCCATGCCCAGCAGTAGATAGCCAATATAAAATGAAATCAATGATGGTGTTGTGTATATATGTGTGTGTGTATGTGTGTGTCTTCTCCAGGTTCTCAATATTAAAACTTAAGACAGATTATGGCCTTTATTATTCTTCTTTCCTCCTCCACATTCACTTCTCCAACTTAAGAGGGTCTTACTGTGATATGGAAGAATTCTCTGGTTAGGTTTTTTTTAAACTCATTATATTTTTCTGTATTTTATATCTTGCATTTGAATAATTTTAAATTTTTATTTTATAGTTAGCATACTAGTTTATTAAATACCATATGGCATTTTGAAACAAAGTGTTTTAGTAGATTCTCTTGCCCTTTTTTCCCCAACTCCCTGGTACTCTCCTGATCTAGCTTTTGTAACCTCTCCCAGAATCCTTTTCCTCTTATGTCATGTGTGCACGTATATGTGTGTGTACATGTACATTAGATAGGATATAAATATGAGAGAAGACATGTGTTTCTGTTTCCCTGCTTAATATTATACTTTCTATATCCATCTTTTTTTATTTCTCAAACTACTTTTAAAGTTACCATCCTGTGACATCAATCTTGATTGTAAGCTTAATGGGATTTAGAATCACCATGGAAGTATGTCTCTAGGCTTGTCTGTGAGAAGTTTTATAGATTAGGTTAATTTTAGTAAAAAAAAAATCTGAGTTCAATGTAATTAGTACTGTCCTATGTGCTGGATTCCTGTACTGAATGGAAAAAAAGAAGCGAAGCAAACTACGCAAGGACATTAATTGCGCTCTCTCTCTCTCCCTCTCTCTCTCTCTCTCTCTCTCTCTCTCTCT
>NC_022036.1:3720140-3725892 GCF_000317375.1 Microtus ochrogaster
CCAATGAAGTCTCCCTCCCTCGTCAGCCCAAAGAGCAATCAGGGTTCCCTGCCCTGTGGGAAGTCCAAGGACCGCCCACCTCCATCCAGGTCTAGTAAGGTGAGCATCCAAACTGCCTAGGCTCCCCCAAAGCCAGTATGTGCAGTAGGATCAAAAACCCATATAGGCATCCTCCTGAATATTAACCTTCATTAGGCGATGAAGGAGACAGAGACAGAGACCCACATTGGAGCACCGGACTGAAATCTCAAGGCCCACCTCTCTTAAGATCCCTTACTACCCTGCCGCAATCCTTAGCCATTTTGGTGATGCACAAACATGTAAATACACACATAATTTTAAATTTATGTTCTGTATATGAGAGAAAACATGGCATTTGCTTTCCTGCATCTGGCTTGTTGCTCTCAATAATTCCCATTTTCTTCTACTTTCATGAAATTTCATCTTTTCATTTTCTTTATGGCTGTTCAGAATTCCATTGTATAAATTCAGCATATGTTTCTTATCTTTTCATCTGCTGATAGGCATCAAAGCTGGTTCTATTAACAGGGTATTTTGAGTACAAAATGAATATGCAGGTCTATCTCTGTGGGACTCTGCCTCGAGTCCCTTAAGTGTGTAACTGAATGTAGATGGATCATGTAGCAGTTGTAATTTCAGTTCTACAAAGTCACCTCCATACTGTTTCCATAGTGCACTGCAAGTAACAAATCGAATAGCTAGATCTTAAGGAATACACATGTACAATAAATAACTATGAAGTTGTTTAATATCCTTAGCCATGAAGGAAATGCAAATTCAAATTGATCTCAAGTTCTTCTGACCCCAATCAGAATGGCTGTGATCAAGAAAGCAAATGACAACAAATGGTGGAAAGATATGGGGGTAAGAAACCCTTTTTCAGTGCTGGCAGGCTTCATTTGGTTTTAATGATAGTGAAAGGGAATGAAGTGGTCACCTAGCATGCACATAAGTAATAAAATAATATAAGTAACAAAATAGCTGCCCTGCCTTCTGAGAAAACGTTCCCAGTTTGAAAAGAATATGTGAAAAGGACAGTGACCTTAATGGATGGCCACAGGTAGACACAAAGTTGAAGGGGAAGGGATGGTGGGCCTACGAAGAGTTGGGAGAAGTAGCAGTGTGTGCAAACATGTTGTATGCAATTCTCATAGAAATATTTTAAAACTATAATAGATGTGTAATTCTCCCCTAATTTTACAGAAATGTATTGCTAATCAGAAAAGCAGCTGTATTCTTATTTTTGCATGTTTCCTTATAACTGATCACCTGACACATGACCTCCACTCATTAGTGCTTTGCTTAAAAAAATACTTTTGATTTAAATTCATTTTCTCTTAATGAAATATTAAGACAAATTCATGTGCTATGAATAATATCAATTTCTTTTACTCAGCCTAGATATTGTATGAATTAAAAGAGTAAAAATATTTCCATCCAACATTATAATTTTTATGAGTATGGATGTTTTGCCTGAAAATATGTTTTTACATCTTTTGTGTGCCTGGTGTCGTCAGAAGCCAGAAGAGGGTATCAGATCTCCAGGAGCTACCATTTGTGTGCTAGGAACAGAACCCAGGTCTTGTGTGACAGAATCAGGTGTTTTTAACTGCTGAGCCATCTCTCTAGCTTCCATTTTCTTTTCTTTACTTTTTTTTTTTTTTGCCTTTTTGAGGTGGGGTTTCTCTGTATAGCTTTGTATCCAGGCTGGCCTTGAACTCACAGGGATGAGCCTGCCGCTGCCTCTCACATGCTAAAATTAAATACCCAGCTCTATTTTTTGTTTTTGAATGTAGAAATATTTCATGAATATAAGGCACAGCTTTGCTTTAATAATACAGTGACGAATTTCTAAAAGAAAATTTTAGGATGAAAATTCCATAGATTTTGAAATTTCCATTAAAAAAATCAGCCTTATAGAGAGAAAGAACAGAAGGAGGGGAAAAAGCCATTTCTGACTTCTGGCGTAAGGACTAAAAATGCGGCAGAGCTTGGCAGCTCCACTGCAGTTTTCTTTGTGCGATCATCATTCTTTTACTTCATGTGAAATTCACTTATTTATCACTGTGGCCTCTGGTGTGTATTCAATTTCTTCCTGCTCGGCTGTACATTAGTTGGTTATTAGTGACTGGAGAGCAGTTCCCTCCGTTAGGAACAAGAAAAACAACGACAGTTTCTGTCATCTTAGCATTTTATCAGTCACTGAAGAGAACATTCTCGCATAATACAGTGGTCTGATGATTCCTGTTAGCAGTAATCAAGCTTTCAGAGAGAGTTCTTGCTATGGTATTAGCACTTCAAAGCTTTCCTCCTTTGCTAGGAAGTGGAGGGGAGGGTCCTTATGCTAATCCCATGATGCTTTGCTTAGGAAATAGTCAAGTTAGCAAGGAGTAGCAAAGGTAACCAAGTCACATGACTAAAGACTTAACTAGAATGTTCTTATTTATCTGTTGACAAATGAAAGTATGTCTAATAATTTTAATATACTCATTAGGAAAAAGAATACAAAGATATGTTGGTTTATAGAGAATATATTCGTCATGTGGGAGTCCCCTCTGTGTGCTGTTATTACGGTTAATAAATAAAGAAACTTCTTTGGACCTATAGCAAGGCAGAACTTAGGTAGGCAGGGAAAGCTAGGCTGAATGCTGGGAGAAAGAAGGGCCAGCCAAGTCAGAGAGACAGCATGGAGCTACTGATGGAGATAGACATGCTGAAACTGCTGGTAGTCATGACCTTGTGGTGATATACAGATTAATAGAAATGGGTTAAATTAATATAAGAGTTAGCCAATAAGAAGCTAGAGCTAATGGGCCAAGCAGTGATTTAAATAATACAGTTTATGTGTGATTATTTCGGGACTGAGCAGCCGAGAACCAACAAGCAGCTCACTCCCTCCAACATATTCGTATTCCTTATCATTCAGCTTTGTTACACTCTGTGTTTCGTGTCTGTGATACTTGCAGTTGAACGTAGGACATTACTCTTGTTAGGCAAGTGTTCCAGTCCTAAGCTTCATACCCAGCCTTTTCCTTGTTTTTATTTCAGACAGGTCTTTCGTTCTTGTCTTGTCTTTCCCTGCCTGGGCTGTCCTCACTGTTAAGCCCAGGTAGGTCTTCAACATGGACTCCTCCTGCCTCAGCTTCCTTCTGAGGAGAGGAGCTGGAATTAAGGTGTGGTGACCTTGCTTCTCTTTGTGCTTATTTTACTTTTTTGAGACTTGTTCTTCTCCATCCCAATTACCTCTGCCATTTATGGAAATAATAAAAGTTTATTATAATGAGTTTGAGGAATACACAAAAATACAGTCAAGAATTTAAATAATAAAGCCTGAAATCATATTTGTGTAAATAGCCACCATTATTTCTTCTATGAAGATGTTTTTTTAACTTGTAACTTACATTTCTGCATGACTGAATGTATATACCTATGTATAATAAAAAAGAATTTTATGCACATGTGTGTTCTTTTATATAATACCTGTTTAATCATGTACATGTCAAAAATGTATATAATTCATCGTGCTTTATAAATAAAACCTGATGAATAAAACTTGATAGGGTTTTTAAATATAACTGAGATTCTGGAAGTTGAGATAATTTCTTGGGTCTAAAAACATGGGCCAAGTTGTGAGTTAAAAATAATTTAAATTCAGTTTGACAATTTTCTCACCAGAACATCTATCTTCTTTATTTTTTCTAATTTAGCAAATTTTATCATTTTGTATCCTGATGGTGCAGAAGCTTGTGGTAATTGTACTGAGACATGAAGTATAAATACATAGGCTTTGGGGAGAGAATAATGACCAACAAGCAGAGAGATGCATTGCTATATAAATAGTTAGGACCTGCTCACTACCTATTGAAGGAACTTGTTCTTATCATTGACATATGGAAACTTCCAGAAAGCTGAAATACATAGGCATTTTTCTATGAGACTGAGGCTTCCCCCATGCTTTCCTTAAGCGACAAACATCCCCAGAAGAAGCTTACCAGCATATAAGTAACTGTACTATTTGGTGAACTCTTGCTAAGGTAAAAGAAATACTTTTATTTCTTTAATTATTTTAAAACTTTCCTTTATTTTTTTGAAAATTTCATACTTGTATACAGTGTACCTTGATCATACCTACCTCTCATTCCCCTTTAGCTTCTCCTAAAAGCCTCCCCATCCCGTTTATGTCCCAGAATCCTGTTCTTTTACCCTTTCTTAGTTATGTTTCTAGCCTACAAAGTCCAGTTAGTGCCTATGGTCATGGGCTCATTCTTTGGGGCATGGATAATGTATGAGTGGTCCCTCCTCAGAAGCCATCAGCTGCCAACAGAGCCTCTGCTAGGCATGGGGCCCTCAGAAGCCCCTTCTTCCTCCATGCTGGAATTAACTGCATGATTTTGTGCCTGTGCTATGTAGGTAAGCACTGCTTTTGTGAGCTCAAGTTTGCAATAGCCAGGTCCTGTCCATAAAATAACTTTTCCTAGCACTCCTCCGCATCTCCTGGCACTTATATTTTTCCTGTCTCCTTTTCTCCAGTGTTCTCTGATCCTTGCAGGGAGCAGGAGTTGACATAAATATACCATCTCTGGGTGAGCACACAGTTGCTTATTCTCAGCATTTTGAGCAGTAATACATGTCTGCACTAACCACTACCCACTTCAGTAATAAGCTTCTTGACCATGATTGGGAGCTGCAGACATCTATGAATATAGACATAAATATTTACAAAGATGTTAGACAGCAATGGCACTTGCAAAAATAAGTTCATCCAGGCAGTGGTGGCACATACCTTTAATCCCAGCTCTTGGGAGCCAGAGGAAGATGGATCTCTGAGTTCCAGGCCACTCAAGTCTAAGTGAGTTCCAAAACAGCCTGAGCTACAATGAGAAACACTGTCTTGATCAAACCAACCAACCAACCAAACAAACAAAAACATCAAGTGTTTCTGCTTTAGGGCTTATGAGTTCCCTACTATTTTTTTTTTTAAATCATGTTTTCAAAATCAAGCATGGAATCTCTCCTGTAGAACAAACCTCAAATTCAATCAAAACAGTAGTTGGTCACTTCATAAATAGTTGTGCCACTATTACACCAGTTCACATCTTGCCTGGCAGTTCACTATTGGACTGTCCAACTCTGGATAAAACCAATGATATCTTTTCCCCTGCAGAAACCAGCATAACACTTTCTAATCCTCTGGCAACTGACCTGCAGGCAAATTTTTCTAGTCAGCTCAAGATTGTTTCTTTGTGTTCTGCCACCAAATTATGTGGGTATTTTCTGCCATGGGTTTTTTTTATTAAATATCATATAGGATATTATATACCATTGTTATTTTAGCATGCTTTGGATTATGTAGCAATATAATATGACTGGCAATGGGATGTGGAACAATATTCCTGACCTCACGGATCGCATCTAGATATATGGAGAAAATAAGTTCAATAACTAAAATTTAAAGTGGCTCACCTTCCTTGGCCCTGGATATATTCTTTGAGCTGGAAGCTCTCTGAACTGCTTTATTTAGAGTTTTCTGTCAGCATCTCATTGCATAGATGACCTGGTTTGTGTTTTATTTTTTTTAATTTATTTGTTTATTAAAGATTTCTGTCTCTTCCCCACCACCGCCTCCCATTTCCTTTCCCCTCCCCCAATCAAGTCCCCCTCCCTCGTCAGCCCAAAGAGCAATCAGGGTTCCCTGCCCTGTGGGAAGTCCAAGGATCACCCACCTCCATCC
>NC_022036.1:3728632-3758856 GCF_000317375.1 Microtus ochrogaster
TCTTCTTGGAAGTTCTGGTAGAATTCCTCATTGAAACCATCTGGTCCTGGGCTTTTTTTGGAAGGGAGATTTTTTATAACCGTTTCTAGTTCTTCGCTACTAACATCAACTTGACATGGCCTAAACTTGCCTGCCAAGAGGGATCCTCACATAAAGAACTGTCTTTCTTGGGTTGGCCCATTGTCGGTATGACAGCTCTGAAGGGATATGTTTACTCGATGCATGTGTCATAGCTCTAAGGTAAAAGGCTCCCAAAACACGTGTTACAGCTCTGAAGGGAAAGGTATGCTCACGGCTGGGAGCCGAGGAATACCACAAAGTCACAGTGCACAACAAACCTCACTCAAGAGATGTATTAGGAAAGACACAAAAGTGTGACTGCCTCAGCTCAGGTGACAAGCAGCAGGAAACTGAGCAGGAGACAGGCCTATATAGGTTTTCTTGGAGGCTGAGTTTTCCAGCGTGGGGATTGGTGGGATTTCCAGCTCAGTGATTTGTGAATTTTCAAAACCCAGAAGTGAGCTCTCACTTTTACCCCTACACCCATGGCCATATCTCTGTGAAGTTAGTTTAACTGATGTGAGAGGGCCCAACCACTGTGGGTAGAACTATCCGAAGTAGGGCATCCTCGGCAGTACAGCAAAGTCAGTGGGGCCTGAGCTGGTGAGCAAGCAAGTAAGCTTCCCCTCCATGGTTCGCACTGTGCTTTCTTGATTGTGAATTCCTTGGTCAGTGGTAATGCTACATGGAATACAAATCAGTCCTGCCTTCAGGTTACTTCCTTGAATTCCTCCATAATGCACTGTAACCTGTAAGATGAAATAAACCCTTGGCTCCTCTGCGTTGCCTTTGAATAGAGTGTTATATCATAGCAACAAGAGGGAACTAAGACAATAGGCATGATTAGTGAAGCCATTGTCTGTTGCTGGCTAACTTAGTCTACTGCTCTGCACCCTGCCTTTGAGCTGGCAGGGAGTATTAACCTCCTAATTATGTTCATGTCTCTTTGGTGGTGACCATCTTCCAACCTGAGGCTGACCTTAGGGGCCCCAGTCACCAGTCATCTCATCAGCTAAATTATATTTCAAGAGATTCCCAGGGTCTTAGATGCCCTTCTTTCCGAAGATTGAAGCAAAAAATAAATATGTATTGCTAATTACATCACAGTTTGGTGAGGTTAAGTAAGCACCAATCCTCCAACTTCCAGGAAGCTTGCCCAAGTTGTTCGCAGGGCTAGAGAGAGAGGTGCAGAGGTAAAGGGAAGCCCACACCTCCATGTGAGGCCTCTGCACTTCATGCCTCTCATGCCACTGCTGCTGCCTTCAGTTCTCAGGGCTACACAATAAACTTATTTACGTGGTTCAAAAATAGGCTGACATAGCATCCTTTGAGGAAAAGTAATGTGGGAAGTCACATTATAATTGGGTGTGTTGGGGAGGGAGAAATACTGGATAACTTTGCCAATAATCTATTCATGATGGAAAGATGGGTACTTAATAGGATAAGAAGGGTGGTACCTGTGGGTTGATTTTAAAAGGCCTGGCCGTGCGGTGGTGGCGCACGCCTTTAATCCCAGCACTTGGGAGGCAGAGGCAGGAGGATCTTTGTGAGTTCGAGACCAGCCTGGTCTACAAGAGCTAGTTCCAGGACAGGCTCCAAAACCACAGAGAAACCCTGTCTCGAAAAACCAAAAAATAAAAAATAAAAATAAAAAAAGGATTTTAAAAGGCCTGTAGAGGGAATATTAATGATTCATTATGAGTCAAAAGGGACCAGGAGATTTGGGGGCAGTAGAATTACATCAGCTGTCTTATTAAGTTTGTACCATGGAACATATTAAAAGAGCCAATCAGGAAACAGAATTTTAAAGGAGTCTTTAGAATTGGTACAACTATGAGTTATGAAAAGAAAGAAAGAAAAAGTCTAGGATGACCATAAATATTTTGAATTGAACAGCTGGAAAAGAATGGATTTTTATTGGGTAACATTGGTGAGGCTGAAAAGGGATAGTTAGGATTGTGGCAGAACTCTGCTACAGCACAGGTAACAGTGAACAAGTTGCTGGGATACTTGGTTGTGAGCTGAGGAGAGGTGTAAGATTGAGCCTTGAATGCATGGTGTATAAGGCAGCAGAACTTGGTGCAGTAAAGTGTTAAGAGCAGAAAGTTGGAGAGCAGCCCTCCACCATGCCGGGGCACTGCATGCTCACTCTGAGAGAGGTAGAAGACAGCAGTGAGACGGAGTAAGCAGTGGAGTGGAACCCAGAACCTGGAGTTTTTAAATAAAGAAAAGAGAATCAAGGACTAAGGAGTAGCCAGTTATGTTATCTGCTTTGAGTGGGTAAAGTAACATGCGGGAGTTATTAGATTGACCAACTTTAAATTCTCTGGAGATGGAAAATGCACCGTGTATAGGTTGCATACTTAAATTCCGTGACATTGGTATCATGGCTCTTATTTGTTTTATTTTCCTGTCTGATTTTAGTTTTGTGTGAGATGCTGTTTGAACAAGGTTATTCACTGTTTGTCTGTTGTATTTCCTTTCAGTGTCTTCCAAAGACCCCTTTAAGTTTCATCAGTAATAGTTATCACTCAGTGACTATAGGGTTTGGTGGGTCTGCCTAAGCCATTATCATCCTACTTCCTTCCTTGGGATTCCTCCAGCACCACTGTTTGCAGTGCTGTAGAGTTCTGCCCACATTCCACATCTGTCCTTTAGGACCCTGCTTCATTGTCCATATAAAGGGATGGGAGCAGTGGGATAAGGCCAGGAGCTGGCAGGAACAGAAGCTTCTTGCTGCTTATACTGCCAAGACACTTGCCTTGTAGGATAGTACTTCAGGTGGAGGGAAAAGGCAGAGTCAAAATGTAAAATCCTGCTAGCAGACTTTGGAGCTGGGCAGATTGCTGCACTTTATTCCAGAAAACTTGGGAGGAGCAAACAACCTATTAGTGACCCTAATGGCATTTATCACTGGCTGTACTTATTGAATTCTGTGTGTTCTGTCTCAGCTGAATCACAGAGAGAAGCATAAAGCAAATAAATTACATGAAGTAATTCACTGTCCGTGAGCAGTCTATTCTATTTGTTAAGGTGAAGAATTGGCATTAACCTGTATGTGTGCTTCCAGCTCTTTCATGTTCATAAATAAGGGACGGAACCTTCTTTGTACTGTATTGGGCCTCTCTCGACTTTTCTCATCGCATGGTGCATTCTGGTAGCATACCTGCTCCATTCCCAGCACTACTTCCTGCTAAGGAAATAGCCCCTTACTTTACTGTCTATTCCGTCAGCTGCTCTCATTCTCTCCTCACCCTTTCTAGCTTCATTGGGGAAGTAAGTGCTTTGGGCAGAGTAAAGAGGGAAAAGTCACCTACAATTAATGAGGAGCTATTTTCTTGCAGAACTTCTGCTTTGTGAGGTATGCAAAAAGCTACATTCTGGGTATAAGAGAGACTCTGAAGACACCCCTCCCTTAGAGACCGTAATATGTGACTATAAGCGACTGCCCTATAAATCAGTATAGTTCATTCTTGGATGATATAATGTCATAAACCAGGTCGCTCCTCATACTACCCCATGTGGAGAAGTTCAGGCCAAGACTCCATCAGGTTCCTTATGTGTTGAGGGATCTTCTCTAGTACATAGACTGTCTTCTTGGTGTGTCTTTCTTTTACAATGAAAGAGACAGCTTCTGTGCCTCTCTTGTAAGATCCATAAATCCATTCATGGGCTTTACCCTGATGACCCAATCACCTCTATATACCTTGACCCCACTGTTTAATACCAGCACACTGAGGATTAGGTTTGCCCCAAGAATTTTAAAGGGACATTAACATTCAGACCATAACCACTATGATCTCAGCAATCAGGCGATGTTTTCTTAGCATCTGCCCTGCGTCCTTCATTTCATGTTCTTTGATTCCCCCTTTTGTCTCCATAGTCTGGTAGTCTTCATTGCCAGAAAATGGCTCACATATGTGTATTTTCCTTCAGACTTTCTTTCCAGCACCTCACTTACTTCCCTTTCTGTGCAGTCAGCTCTCACAGATCTCTTGCCTTTTCTCTAATGCTGTTCTCCTAAGCCTGACTCTGTGTCAGATGTCCACTATTAAAAAGGCAGTTTAACAGCCTGTAGGATGCATTATATGAAATCTCTCTAATATAAATAGCTAGTACTGGCTTATTGGTATGTTTTTCCTTATACTATTTTACTTTATTTGTAAATAATTATACATCTTAAATATTGGCAACCCACTCTCTTTAGCTCTTACCATGATTTTTGAACAAAATTTGTAGAAGGAGAAGCAGGCTCCATTCCCGCATGGCTCATGGCCGCCTAGCTAGCTTATGCCCCGAAATAATTACACAGAAACTGTATTCTTTTAAACACTGCTTGACCCATTAGCTCTAGCCTCTTACTGGCTAACTCTCATATCTTGATTAACCCATTTCTATAAATGTGTGTAGCACCACAAGGTGGTGGCTTACCGGAAAGATCTTAACCTGCATCCATCTTGGAGAGGAGAGCTATGGCGACTGCCTTACTTTCCTTCTTCCCAGCATTCTGTTTGGTCTACTCCGCCTATCTAAATTCTGCCCTATAAGGCCAAGCAGATTCTTTATTAATTTTTTTTTCTTTTTTGCTTTTTCAAGACAGGGTTTCTCTGTGGCTTTGGAGCCTGTCCTGGAACTAGCTCTGTAGACCAGGCTGGTCTCGAACTCACAGAGATCCACCCGCCTCTGCCTCCCGAGTGCTGGGATTAAAGGCGTGCGCCACCATCGCCCGGTGATTCTTTATTAATTAACCAATGAAAGCAACACATAAACAGATGACCCTCCTCCATCATTTCCCCTTTTTCTGTTTAAACAAAAAAGAAAGCTTTCATTTTAACATAGTAAAATTACATATAGCAAAACAGTTATAAAGCAAGAATTACAGTTACAATATTTATATCTATTTTATCTTTTATTATAACAAAGGAAAACTATAACTATAACCATTCTTCAACTACATCAAAGATTCCAGAATCATATAATATTACCTAAGCAAACAAGAAATAAGCAACTTCCAAAACTCTAGAAATGACAGAGATATCTCGCTGCTTGTACAGTCACCCGAAGTTCTTTTGTGCCGTTGGGGCATCCATCTTCAGCCTACAGGCCCACAGTATCCAGCAGACATTTCCATGAAGCAGGAAATTTCAAAGACAGTTCAGTCACTATCTGCTGTGTCCTGCAGAATGTCTCGCAGACTCTTTCATGAGTCAGGAACCCGGAAAGATAATCTCACCTTTAGGCAAGTTCAGCAGTCCTCTCTCTGTGGGTTCTTTGTGTCCAGTTTATGCAACAGTCCAGGGAAGAGCAGTGTCTTGCCCAAATGGCTATCAAACTCCATAAGAAGCCTCTTCAATGCCCATCTTCCTCTTGAAGTGCTTCCAGGAGCAGATGTGTCTCATTGTCATGAAAAGCCCTAAATTATTAAAACATTAAATGCCATATTCTGTAGTATTTGAAAGATATGAAGAATGTCTATTTAACTAAAATATATCTCTATATATCTAGAAAATCCAACTAACATGACTACAAGCTTGACTATTATTGATGATTATCCATTAACAACCTATATTTTTAGTTATACATTACATTTTTAAATGAACTACACAATCACAATACCTTAATCAGTATCAGAAATACATATAACAAAATTGACCTTAAATGTCTATCAATAAGGCAAAATTTATACCAATGCAAATTATTTATATCTATATCAAGAATTTATTCACTTCTGAGTAAATGGTAATCTTTCTGCTACAAACAGCATCTAGTAGAAATGTTGAAGAATAGAATTACTGCACTCTGTGTGTTTAAGAAGTACAAGCTGTAAACTTTGTTTTTAGATGCACATTGAATACTGGGAACATAGTACATACCTTCAGAGAAAGGTTGCTAGATTGTGTGTAATATATAAGAATCCGCCTAAATAGGTTGTTTATTATCTTTAGCATAACATATAATTCAGTGTACACACTATCTTTGGTGTCCAGTTCTGTAGTGTACACTGCAGGTTCCATGCCTGTGGCTGCTTCACACCTTTCCTTCCTCTTTCTTTTACTGTTTCTGCAGCAAAAATGATGATGCATTTTAAGCAGAGTTGGTAGTAAATTTAAAAATTGCTCTTCTTCCAAAATTCTTTGCCTAAGGTTTTCTATTGAATATCTTTTCTACCTTCTATGTCATCATTCTTTACTCCGGCTGGGAGAATTTCACAGTGAAAAGACTGATTATCTTTAGTAAATATGATCCTGTCCCCAGATACTACCTACCACTGGCATTTGAGCAAAGCTGTAGGCAGACACTGCTTTTCTTCGTGCCTGGAAAATCCATTCGCACATGTCATGGTCAGCAGCAACACTTCACATGACTCATTTAATAGTCACCTGGCAGCCAGGGAAGACAGAAATTCACTCCTGACAATGCTTGTTGTAATAGTGTCTTATCAGGACATCATGATGAATGTTGAATTTTTTGATTAAATGCATGATTATAAAATCAGTGTTAAATATCTTTTCAAAGAATAATTGGTCTCTTTTATAACATTTGGATGCTGATTTTTATTTTGAATTATAATGTAATTCCATCACAAAGCTCTTCTAAAATGCATATTTTTAACTGTGTGTTGGATGTAATTTCAGTGGTGAGGAGTCTGCGGTAGGAAACTGAGTTCAGGGTCAGGTTATGGATAGACACCCTGTTTCAAAAAACCATCTGTGGAGGGAAGCACCATCTCTCCAGAGTCTTTGTTGTATCCACACTATAAAACATTTAGAAGTTACTTGTATGTTTACTATTAAATATAATTTATAAATAGTATATAACCTGAAGGGGTTAGGGGCATGTCTCTGTTGATAGAGTGCTTGCTGTCCAAGCATGAGGACATGAGTTTTATCCCCAGAGTCTATGTAATATGCCAGGTCTGGCAATGTGTGTGTATAAGCCTTGCTGTGAGAAAGTAGAGATAGAAAACTCAGCTTTTATGATAGTGCAGTTCCCCATCTGGAAGGGAAACCCAGTGCTACCCTGATCTGATAGCCTTTCTAAGCTATGTACTACCATACCTGACCAAGAAGAAACTACTGAAGAATATCAGAGCATAGATTACAGGTCATTAAGCCCCAAGGTATTATCTCAGGGGCACCAGTACCATCTATACCTGTGTTTGGTGAAGATCTTTATTGCTCCAAATGTCAGTCTAGCCTTCACCCTCAGGTAGGAGCCACTCCTGTGTCTCTAAAAAGTACCCTGCCTCTTCTGCTTATATTCCCTTGACCATACAGCAGCCAACCAAATAAACTTAGGTTCTCTGATGTCTCCTACTCTGCCCAGAAGCAGTGTCAGAAGATGAATCATCTCCCTTGTCAATAACTTGAACTTCTTGATTTGTCAGGTGGGAAAAGTGGAGATTAAGGGCCAGCAATAAAAGGTAATTCTTCACATTTTAACAGACCATCCATGATCATTTAGAGCCTGACCTGAGATATCTATTATAGACACCTAAACTATCCCCAGAGTGCCCTGTGATTCCTTACCCAAGAGCCCTGTTCCCAATGGGATAGGCTACACTGCAAAATCATTGTTCAGCAAGATGGCCACATATCCATCCAGATATGAGCAGATTCCCATCTCAGTTGCTGAAGAATAGATTCTAGACCTGATCTTTTCTTTACTTTCTCTGTTCTTTCTTTTATCCTTTCTTTTGGTTATGCTTCTTTCTCTCTCCTCCACTGTTTCCTTCTTCTCATCTTCACCTTATTGTATCATTGTCAGCATCTATGTGCTCACTGCTTTGAAGAACACCAAGGTTAGTTAGTCACGTCTGCCTCAAAGCCTTATCCTCTAACCAAAGCTAAAAGAAACATAGAGAGCTGTTACTTGTGAGAGGTTTCATGCTATTTGAGTAGTAACATTTTCCTTGGAGGCAGAAAGCAGGGAGGACTTTCTGGAGGGGTAGCTCCCCACATAGTTTTTAGGAAACGGATTTTAAAAGATAGCATTTCTTCATATGTTATATTTTTTACAAATACTAGCCTCTTTGGTGATTATATGTGCTGGGCCATGAGCCCATCAATTATCTCAGCCCTTTCTGGACTCTTTGTCACTGATAAGTGATGAATTGTGATTCAGTCGGGTGGGGGATTTGGGGCATCTTTTAATACTACGTCCCCTGGTTTAGACTGTGGATACATTTCTAGAGCAGACAGATGGGGTCAGGGGCAATGCAAATCTCTGTCCCTGCAGTCAGCAACTAAGTCAGCTTAAAAATAATCTTCGTGTGCAAACTGTTATTTATGTCAGAACATAACTCCTCTACATATGAAGTGCCATCCCTAGGGATGCCTTCAGAATCCCCAGGTGCCATGGTAACAGGCACTGTGTAACATGCGCAATAGGCTTTTAATTGCAACAAAAAAAGTACAATTCAGGAAGTTCCATGTATT
Source organism: Microtus ochrogaster (assembly GCF_000317375.1). NCBI lineage: Eukaryota > Metazoa > Chordata > Mammalia > Rodentia > Cricetidae > Microtus > Microtus ochrogaster. The sequence goes on from NC_022036.1 coordinate 3,737,131, forward strand.
GTATTTTATGGTGGAAACTTGTAATAATCTTGGTCATCTTAGCATGAATGTCAGGTTATTTTTGGCATGAATCTTATTAGAAATAACCATATTGATTTAATAGGAATGCTGCATGGAGAAAAATATATTAAGAGATAACCAAAGTCAGTTATCATTTGTCTATATAATTTTGTTTCCCTATTAATATCTTGTAAAAAATATAAATGAGTTTGGATGATTTACTTTTTTACACTATTCTTTATGTTAGATAAAAGGGAATCTAATTCTTTTTAAAAGATGACCTATTCTATGGGACAGATGCTCAGCTGCCTGAGGGTATCAACCTTTATTTTTCATTTTTTTTGTTTTGTTTTGTTTTTCGAGACAGGGTTTCTCTGTAGCTTTGGTGCCCGTCCTGGAACTAGCTCTTGTAGATCAGGCTGGTCTCGAACTCCCAGAGATCCGCCTGCCCCTGCCTCCCGAGTGCTGGGATTAAAGGCGTGCGCCACCACCGCCCAGCTTTATTTTTCATTTTTATTTATTATCAAAATCAATATGCTATTTGGAAACTGCCAAATTGTTTCTAGATATCTAAGGGACTACAATTTGGGGAGTAATATGAGTGAGTCCCATTAGGAAGTTTGCTTGAACCAGATGGTACGGATGGGAGCCCTCAGCGGAAGTAGGAAGTTTGCTTGAACCAGATGGTACGGATGGGAGCCCTCAGGGGAAGTAGCTTTTGTGCGCAGAGAAGTGGTTGGACACTGGTCATACATTCACTTGGTTTGATCTCAGCTGTGCAGAGATAATGGAGGAATTAGAGAAATGATTTCTTTTACTGTTTTCAGAACTAATACTCTGTGTTCTAAAATCTTATTAATTTATATATGGCAAAATAGCGTCCAGTGGAAGCTTTTTAAAGAAGCTCTGAAAGTGTGTGAATTTATTTAACCAGAAAACAAGTAAAGAAAAAATAAAATAATGGATATAATGACCAAGGAAATTTTGAGGAAGATTATAGGAAGACTTTTGGAACCACTTAAGTTCCAAGTCTGTTTACTTTCTAATTCTGTTTCTTCTTGAGGCCACCTCACGTCTGTGGTACCCAGTCATGCAGTGAATAGTTCATAAATGAGTAATGAACAACATTTGATTGATTCTTACTAGCCCACATTATGTCTGTGGTGAAGGTTATTGTGTCTTATTTGTCTCTTGAGACTTAGAATTAAACTCAGGGTCTCCAGAATGCTGGGCAGTTACCCTACATTGAGCCATGGCCCGCTGTTGATTTTTGTGGGAGCTCTTCTTCTATAGCCCATTGTACTCCCAGTTTCCTACCTCAGCCTCCCAGTACTAAGCTCCAGGCATGTCCCATCTTGCTCTGCACTATGTGGTCCACATTGTCATCCATCTTCCTCTCAGAGGAAGTTGTGTTAACTTCAGAGAAAATTGACCCAAATCATCTCAGTCAGATTAACCTTGACCTGAGAAATAATGTTTATAGTTGAATTAAGAGCTACAGAACAGTATCAGAGACAAGGTTTGCTTATTTTATCGTTCAGCTGAAAACTGTCCATGTTTCCTCTTGTTTCAAGTATCTTAATTTTTCCTCTGGTCCTTAGAACTGTAGTTTAAAAATTCACAGATGAATGGATTGGTCTAGTTAACTTACATGAAACTGTTTCTTTCAGCTTTTTGCCTGAATTCATCAATGGGGACTTTGATTCTATCAGGCCTGAAGTCAGAGAGTTCTACACTGAGAAGGTAAAGCACACTCACTTTCATACTCAAGCTTTCTCTTCTGCCATTGCTCTCACACGACCGTCTTGGATGGTGAATATGGATTGAACAATATTTGCTTATTTTCATACTTTTTTGCTGTAGAATTAATATATTAAAATAGAAAGTTTATAGTTGACAAATAGAAACATAGTATTAGAAGGTCTATCACCATCAAATATGTAGTAATCAACACTTCAAGCATATTCAGTATGTTTATAGTTTACTAGGCATGTTAATAACCTATTGCTGTTTATATTCTCATTGGTTATTATGTGTTTTCAAAAATATTTTATCTTATTTAACAAATGTGTTGTATTATTATTTTAAATACCAATTCCCAATGAATGTATTTAAGCTGTGTCTATTTTCTCTCAATGTAAACTTATGAAAATGTTTTAGAAATGTTTTTATAAATGTGCATAATTGTGTATTCCTTGAATTTCAGAATCAAAGTTTTTCTATAATATTTGGATTTTTTTTTGAACAAAACTACTATGAGATTAGTAATAACTACTCTTCTTCACTGTTATTGCAAATTTTCTTAAGATTCTTGACACTTAAAAAACATATAAAAGGCCTAACTGGGGATGATGGAATCACACAGTAATGAATTACAGTAGTTACTGATTAAAGAAACATTCCACAAGTTTTAGAATTCAATTCAGATATTTTAAAGGACAAGTCATAGTACTAATGTATATTATTTTTAACTGGTACAGCCAAATCATATTTATTTTCTTTTAAAGAAACTACAGTGACTGTGATCATAAAGTAAATTTCTTTTATGGCTGGGGAGAAATTAGATAATTTTTTTAATGCACAGGAAATAGTAGCTGAATAGCTACAGGCAAGCAATGACTACTAAAAGTGGCAGAGGGGGGCAGAGAAATGGCACAGTAGTTAAGAGCACTGCCTACTCTTCTGGAGGACCAGCTTAATACCCAGCATGCACATGGGAGCTCACAAGGTCTGTGACTCCAGTTCCAGCATGCCCTTGCACAAACATACATTTGTACAAACATTCATACCTCTGAATTAAAAAAGAATAAAATCTCAAAAACAATTTAAAGAGTAGTATCAATCTTCTCTTAGGACAAGGCCCATGATGGTAGCCTCAACACACACCATGTGTGTGTTTGTGTGTGTGTGTGTGTGTGTGTCCGCGCGCGCATGTGCACACTCATATTTAAAGAAGAAGAGTGATGGAATACGGAAGACAGAGCTAGAGTAGGGGAGACTGTGGGGAGGAAATAATGTAAAAACAGGACTCATGTATAAATTTCTCAAAATATAATAATAAATGTTTTAGGAACGAAAGGCAAAAAGGAAGACAAGGAAAGGGGGGTGAAAGAGAAAGGAATTTAGAAATGGCATAAGGGAACCAAGACTATTGTGAATGCAACTCTGGGATTGGCCGGAAAGCAGGTTTATGCAAGCCCCATCTGCCCACCAGCTGATCAGTCCTTCCCTCTGCAAGTGAAGACCATTCCTGACTTAGTGTTTGATATTCATGCTCAATTACTTCAGCACTGGCATGTTCCTGTTCATTCATCCCCAGCCTCACTTCTCATTAACCCCATCCCTCAGCCTCACTGGGAAGGAGCTCTGGCCTTGCTTACAATGCAGAGTTGTGCTAATGCATGGGTGTTAATCATAGATCCGGGAGCACAACAAACAGAGGGAGAGGCAGGGACCAGAATACTCAAAAACACACTGAAGATATAGTCAGATCTGACTTCTCTCTGTCTCTCAATGCTGATGGCTTGCCAAAACTAGAAATGTCAGTCTGATCATTACTGTTCAGGATGAGGAAATGAGCTTCTTAAAAATGTTTTGGATGTTTTAAATAAGGGTTTAACAATATAGGGTATTTTTCAGTTAATATTCTTGGTGGATTTCTCTTGTATTTCTTGCTTGCTTGTTTTTAGACTTGAAATGTTTTTAGACTTATATGTTTTAAGACAGTTTCAAAAGTTATGTTTAGTCATTTCTCCTCATTTCTAAACTGCATGGTTCTAGGCTGCATAATACACTCCAGTTTTTCCCTATGTCCTGAGTGTTAAAGTCTCTGCGTTTGGAGTTACCAGGCATGCTCCTAGAGGACACAGGTGATGCCCTTCATGCAGTTACTGTGCCCTGTAGAGTGCACCCTGAGTGTTTGGCTGTGAGTTTAATAATGATGATAATTACCAGTTAATGCAACATTACACACAATTTTTGTAAGCCATTATCGCCAACTTCAACAGTCTTTAAACTCTTTCACAAGTGAAAAGCCATTATCTTCACTTTCACATCCATCTGGCCCCCAGGCTGGTCTGAGGTTTCAGTGAGCTAAGACTTGGGCTCTAGTAGAGAAAGTAAAGGTAAACTTCAGAGTGCTAAAATATTGCTACAACCATAGGGTAATCACAGAGCCAGCATTGACCCATATGTGGTTGAACTTTGCAAAGTATATACAAACCTGTATTTACTACATAATTCACCTTTCTTTCATGCAACTATAAAATCTCTGCTTTTTTTCTATGTTTGTCTTAGTTTTCCCATTTTGGGTCAGTGCTTTTAATTCAATGAGCAATATCTCTTAATAATGCTGTTTGTTTATCTTTAAATTTTTGTTATTGCTTGCCTTTTTCCCCACATTCTACCCAATTCTGAGCTCTTTTGACTCAGGTCAGAAATCATCAGTTTCAGGCTCTGTATTTTTCCTTCCATCATGAGCACATACATATCAGCTTCCTGAGAACTTTGGGGGAAACTACACTCCCCAATTACTGGAATAATCGGGCTCTTCATTGGTTATAGGAGAAGGGACTTAAACCATGCATAATTGATACTTGAGTGATTTAGGAACCAGTTGCAGCATTTAGGCAATGCCTGAAGATGTTGCTGAATAACAGGTTTTTCTATGAATATTTGCATTTAGGAACAGAGGTAAAAGGTTTTGTAAATGTGGTAATTACAGAGAGTTTGATGACCTCAGTAAAATGGTTCTTTGTGAGAGAGCTGGCCCTGAGGTCACCAGAGTGGGAGCGTTCTTCCTGCCCTTACCAGCTGCAACACATGGGAGAGAGGGCCCTGAGCCTCATGTGGGCAGCACACTAGAGCTGATCTTGTTAGCAGGGCCCATGGATGAGAGCAGAACTGCCCCTACTCCGTCCCTCATATGCCATAGGGTGGCAAGGTTGGGAAATATGACTGCCCCCATCCCTTACTACTTGTGGCAGGCAGAAGAACTGGCCACGGAGGGCATAAAAATGGAAGAACTGGTCCTACAGCTCTTGGGAGAGCAGGCCCTGCAACTCTCCTGGACAAAACAGTAGAGCTGGCCCTGGCAGTGAGTGAATGACCTGGAGCCCAGGACCTGAGAACAGGAGAACTGGATCCCACTCCTTGTTTGTCTGCTGCATTGTGAAAGCAATGAGGGTAAGCTAGTGGACTGACCAACCCAGCCACCACCCAGGCTCAAAGACAAGGCCCCAAGGTAGTTCACTGCAAGATCTACCTCATTTGTGCACTGCTGGAACATGTGAAGGGGCCTGACCTGCAGATCCAAAGTTTCAGGATCTCCATGACAAAAGGCAGCAACAGGATGTGCAAGAGGAATCCTAGTGAGGGCCTGGAACCAGACCATTGGCTCATAGCAATGAAGCTCACAAGCAAAGATGTATGGACTAAAGGGCATTCTGTGTGGCTCACTGGGCTACACTACAGCTTCCACACCAAGATTTGTTTTTTTGTTTTTTGTTTTTTTATTTATTAAAGATTTCCGTCTCTTCCCCGCCCCAAGATTTGTTTTTAATTTAGCTTTGTTTATTTGGTTTGGTTTTTTTAAAAAAACTTTTAAATTTTGTTTTGGGGTGCAGGTTGTAAGGGCAAAGGGCAGAAGTAAGGGGATGAGGAAATGAGTGGGATCAGAATGTGTGATGTAAAGTCTACAAAAAATTCAATTAAAAGTTTGAAAAAATGATACCATGTGCATGACAACTTGGAAATTAATTCTCATGCTTTTTGTAAAGAATTCTGTTGAAATGGGAAGGAGTTGTTGCCACTGCTTCTCAACATCACCTCCTTGGCTGTTTCTTGCAGAGGCTGCTTAGCATCTCTAAGAATGGATTTCCCACAGCATCCCCAACAATGTGATGAGTCTGGTGTGTGGTTTTACCTTCACAGTTCCATGATGTACCCTGCTCCACTCCTCAGTTCAGGGACAGCAGGAGACAAGGTGCATAGACTGGGCCAAGATCAAAATGACTAACCCTTAAAGAGTCAAATTATTCAGTTACTGAAAGAGGATTAAACTAGATTATTGAATTGGGGTGATTGGTAATAGAGTGTTACAGCAAGGACATTGGTGACCAAATATATGTTCCTTTATGTTGTAACAAGAGTTTGTACTTTTCAGAAAGTTCTGAAGAACACCAGGACATCCTCTAGAAAGAATAGTTAAATCACTAGTCAGTAGTCAAGCATGGGACTCGACATCTGGTCTCTAATTTTATTGTCCTGAAAAGAATATTGCGCGATTGGCTCATACTGGGTTGCCTTGCCCAGCCTTTATACAAAGGGAGGAGCTTAGTCTTATCTCAACTTGATATGTCATTCTTGTTGATACTCATGGTAGGCCTGCCATGTTCCGAACAGAAACAGAGTAATGGAAGAGGGAGAGGCAAAAAGGGAGGTGGGATGAGAGGAGGGAGGGAAAACTGTTGTCGGGATGTAAAATAAATGAAAGAATTTAATTAATAAAAAAATATTGCAAGATTGGAACATGCTACCTAAGAGCCAGGGTTGCAGAAACAAAGACATGACTATGGAAGTGTATTCCAATTCCAGTGTAAAGCCAAGCGAGTGTGGCAGAAAGGCTGTGCCATGCACCACCAGTTTTCTTCTGTGGCCACCGAGAGCTGCAGGAATAGAGCTGGCGTCAAGATGGATGCCAAGGCGCGTGTTTCTCCCTCCTTTCATCGTGTTGTATGTTTTTCTGAATAGGGAAACATGATAAATGTGAGCATATTGCATGAACTTTTAGGAATGACTTTTATTAAACTAATGTTTCCTCACTAAATCTTGTCATATAATATTGCTAAAGCCATTTATCACGTTTTACAACCTGCTTTTAACACAGATCAGAGAAGATCAAAACTTTTTAAACCTATGTTCCTTTTTATAGATTTTCAGTGAGAAGAAACTGGCACCTTGTGTTACCTCACATTATAGTCAACTACCTCTGCATGTTTCTCTTACAGTTTAAAAGTGGGATTTGGGTTTACGTATAATTTTCTGTGAAATCATTAGAAACTGGCTTCTAGTTGAATGTGAGTAGAATATTTAAATTATTCTTAAGTGTCTTGCTGATATTAAGTAATGCTTTGACTTGTAATGGTAGTTTAACAAGGAGGGTACTGATCATAAAAGGTAAAGTGGGGAAATGGGAGGAGAATGGGTCAGTGGGTGTAGCATGTGTGTTAAATAAGTCATAAGTAGTCTTGAATCTTAATAGCATATATTTAGTTTTTGTAAATAATAGTGTTTTCTTAAACTATGAAAATAAATATTTTAAGTTGTTTCATACACAAGTGTTTTACTACCACATGTGGGAAAAAATTATGTTTATTAGCCCTGGCTCCTTTTATGCTTGTAGTAATGATCAAACAATGATATGGGTGCAAGAATATTCTAGAAATACTAGCACTCTAGTCTAATGTGCTAGCATTTTCCTCTATTTTAAAAAAAAATTATTGTCCTCTGAGCTTCTTGATATCTGTTGCTTCTTATTAATGCTGCCTTAAAATATTTTTGGGAGTTCATTTCTCTAAGTATGCAATTTATGAATTTGCTTTTAGCCAAGTATCAGAATCCTTTAGAATATTTTTTTGTATTTGACAAAGCCTTGGGTTCAGTTCTATTTAAATTTCATTGAATGTCTCCTGTTAAAATATCTACACTGATCTACTCATATCTCATGAATATTATTATTTTCACCCTTATTGGTGTCTTTTTTTAGTTCTTCCTACCCATATGCCAATAAAATTTAGATATGCTAAAATTAAGTAATTTAGAGAACATAATAAATTGGACTGTTAGAATATTTAAAGTGAGCACAAATTGATTATTATGTAAGCACAATAAGCTATAGAACACTTAAAGGCCAAATCCATTCACTTGCATACTTTCCTGAAAAATAGAAACAAAATGAAGCAAACAAATTCTGAGCACAGCAAATCTGTAGGCTTAGGCTTGAAGACTAATTAGCATATGCTGTGATATAAAGCTGTTGCTGAGGGAATTATAGACAGGCAGTTTCCACTGACAGTGAATGACAGGTTCTTCCCATTCTCTGAACTGTCTGCCTAACCTTTATTAGCATCTCACCAAAGGGATGATGAGACTGCCAGGGGAACATCATGCGAAACTGGTTCCTGAATGTATCTTAATTCCTGCGCCTGCTTCATTCATGGCCCTTTCCAAATGAATTGATTGCATCTATATATTTTAGGAACATATTTTGTTTGAAGTGATTTAATATCCTTAAGGTATTAGTAGGAAAGAGCCTTTGACCTTTATCCACAAGTGCTCCAGATGAGGTCCACATGACCCCACAGTGCATACCTGCCCTCCTCAAACCTCTTGTATTGCATCTACTCTGGGTCTCTGGCACTATCTCTCTTCCTTAGTGACCTGGCAGCAGGGACCTACTCATCTGTCCTCCCTGTCTGAAATAAACAGTTCTATCATGTTTTTCCTCCTTATCCCTGCTAACATGTGACCTAGTGAAACTTCACATTCATGGCCATTCATCTTGGCATCCCCACTCATCGGTAGGTTCTCAGTCCAGTCCATATGAAGCAGGGTATAAATCTCCTATTACAACTAGAGGGACAAGACACAGGTCTTATATGATATTTCACTTAAAGAAGACTAAAAAGATGATGTGAGATTGGGAAATTTGCCATTCCATATATCTCTTCTGAAAACCCACAGTGAACAGTGCCATTTTAAATAAGTCTGACAGAAGTAGAATTTACCTTAATACTTTTCAAATGTATTTCACCCCAGAATATCTATATTATTCTTCTGTATTGGTTTCCAACTAGGCTAAAATATACCAGGATGCTGTTAAGCCTGTTTCACTATTTTAAAACCTTTTATTGAAAATTAAATGAACTTACTCTTCTTTTTAAAACCTACAAGAAATAATAGCAACCCTAAAGAGATATTTTAAGGCATTAAAAATACACCTTATATGTGAAGATGGATACAGATCTATATATGAGTGTGTGTGTGTGTGTGTGTGTGTGTGTCCAAACTCATAGAGTACACAACACTGACAATGAATGCTAGTGTGAACTGTGGACTTAGGCCAACAAGGACATGTGTCTGTAGGTTCAGCTGTAATGAATATGCCACTCTGTGGAGAACGCTAACAATGGAGAATCCAGTGCTAGAACAGTGGTGGAACACTTAGGGAGGAATTTTTATTTCACTGTGAATCTAACCTGCTCAAAAAGTAATGAAGACTATAGATGAAATTGCTCTACAATAAATTAATTAATATAAGTAATTAAGATAGTGGCAATACATTATTGAGAAAAGGAAAAAAAACAAGTTTCCACCTCCTCCCAGCCTCCCATTTCCCTCCCCCTCCTCCCGCCCTTCCCCCCCTCCTCCCACCCTTCTCCCCCTCCCCCCACTCCTCTTCCCCTCCCTCTCCAGACCAATGGGCAGTCAGGGTTCCCTGCCCTGTGGTAAGTCCTAGGTCCTCCCCCCTCCGTCTATATTTAGGAAGGTGAACATCCAAACTGGCTAGGCTCCCTCAAAGCCAGCACGTTAAGTAGGATCAAAACCCCGTGCCATTGTCCTTAGCTTCTCATCAGTCCTCATTGTTCGCCATGTTCAGAGAGACCAGTTATATCCCATGCTTTTCCAGTCACAGTCCAGCTGGCCTTGGTGAGCTCCCAATAGATCAGCTCCACTGTCTCAATGGGTGGGTGCACCCCTCGTGGTCCCGACTTTGTTGCTCATGTTCTCCCTCCTTCTGCTCCTCATTGGGACCTTGAGAGCTCCCAGGAGCCCAAGCCGAGGTCCCCAGTTAGTTCCCTGGACAGCTGAGGATAAAGAACCTGAAATGACCCTATCCAACACTGACGAATATCTTGCATATCATCATAGAACCTTCATCTGGTGAAGGATGGCGTTAGAGACATAGACCCACACTGGAGCAGTGGCAATACATTTTAAGAACTTATAATATGCCAGTTTACATGTGTTTCCATTATAAATTCATTTAGTCTTTGAGCAACTTAATAGAAATATTATCTGCCTCAAACAGATAATTAGAAAGAAAAAGATGCTGAGTGACTTGTACGAGATAACACGACTAGGAATTGGTTGAAATAGAGCTTAGATAAAGAGGCAATCTACCTCCAAAATTCATGCTTTCTTCTACTCACTGTGCCCCATTCATCTTGTGTGATCATGGGAAATTTCTCAAAAATAAAGCAGTGCTTCTCATGATCCAGAAGTACTGTCGACTCCTTTGCATAGAATTTGCATTTTCTGTTACTTAAGTCTTGCTGTGTAAGTTGTTCTAGGTATCTAGGCATCATTACCCATGAATTTCTCCAGTATTTCAGTCCTTCCTGTCCACATCCTAGTCTTTCTGGAGACAGGTGGAAGAAAGCTCTGATAGTTAGAGTAATTGAGCACTGCAGCCTGTTAATACCTTCAGTATTTCCACTCCTTTCTCACTTACATCCTAGACTTTATAAAGCAAGTGGAGAAGAATCCTGATGGATGGATTTGAGTCTCTTTTTATATATATAGTAGCTGTGATGGAATGGTACCAAGACCAATGTCATGTCCCTGGTCGGGATTCTTCTAGGAACAAATAATATCATTCGGACAGTCTCGCTGAAATAAAATATCTGTGCATTGTTTTCAAGGTTCTCAGTCACCACTGTGATTCTCAAAGAGAACCTAGAAACCTTGTCTTAAAAGTGAAATCATGGCTATGATTTAACATTGGAAAGGTTCCATAGCAAATTAGGCAAAAGGGCACAGATTATGGTCATGAAAGAAAGTCACCAGTTCTGAGTCCTTTGTCATTTGGTCATTGAAGGTATAATTAATCACTTTGTGACAAATGATATTGTTGTTAGAAAGCTCATTTGAGGCTTGGCCTGGAAATTTACCAGAGGCTAGTCACATATATACTCAGGCCCTCATGTAGCATGCACTTCAAACCAGACCTCTAGAGGAAAGAAACAAATGCTTAGCCTAAGCCACATTATTTGTATCAAGTCTGAGAACAATCAGCCTATTACTGTTTAGAGGATTGTATCTATTAGTGGAGAGAGCTATTGACTGATGAGGTCCTCTGATGTCAGCCAGGGGTTCTTCTTACGGGCTGGCTTGTGTGAGGGCAGCAGGCTCAAGAGTGCTATGAAAACTCCAGTGGCTATTCTGCTTCCCAACACAGCCATGAGTGACATGGCCCAAGCTGGGACTGGAGCAATGTCTGGGTTCCTGGCCCTGCCACAGTCAGGGTCTATCTACATTGTTATTTGAGGCTTCTGTTGCAATTAAACGAAGGCTATGTAGATGCCCAGAATCTGGGCCACACTCTGGGGCAGTGTGGGTTTTTGAGGGCCATACTGCCTCTGGGTCCATGCCTGAGTGGTCTACATAGCCAGTCGGAGCCATGGTGACATCCAGGCCTTGGATGCTGCCAAGGACTATGTCTCGGTCCCTAATCCAACCAAAGCTAGGGTCTCTGTTGATATCTATAGCCTATATTGCCACCAAGGGTCATGTGAACATCAGGGCCATACTACCACATAGGGTCATGTTAGTGTCCAATGGCTGAACCTCTGCCAGGGCTGTACAGATCTGAGTGGCCTGCGCCGCCACCCAGGGTTATGGAGTCAACTATACCTGGGCTGCTGCCAAGGGCTATGTCTGGGTCCATGGCCCTGCCGCACCTATGCTCTGTGTTAATGTTCATTTGCTACCACACACACACACACACACACACACACACACACACACACACACACACAAGCCAGTAAAGATAGGGCTGCACAGCGTTGGTTCCACTGCTCACTAGGGAGAACTGGCCCTGCAGCTCACCGGCTGCAGCACTCAGGGAAACAGACCCTGCATCTTGCCCTGGCAGCACAGTAGAGCTGACTCTGTTGATGTGGGCACAGGTGATCTGGCCTGGAGGGTATGAGATCAAGAGAGCTGTTCCCGCCCATCATGTGCCATAGGATGAAGTGGATGAGGAAGAGATGACTTCACCCCCTACCACCCCTTGCTACCTGGGGTGGGTGGGAGAGCTGGCCCTGAGGTCATGAGATAGGGAGAATTGGTATTGCCCCTCACTGGCAGAAGCACTGAGGAAAACAGGCCCTGCCTTTCCTGGGCAGCATAGTAGAGCTGATCCTGTTGGTAGGGGTGCAGTGAGCCCGTCCTATAGATGAGAGAGGAAGAAAGCTGCCACCTCCCCCTCCCTCATATGTCATGTGGTAGCACGGGTGAGGGAAAGTTGCCTTCTCCTCTTATTCCTTGGTACCTCGAGCTGGTGGGAGAGTTGGCCCCACCCCTCACCAGTTGCAACATACAGGAGAAAGGACCCTGCACGTCTCCTGGGCAGAACACTAGACCTGACCCCATTGGGGGTGGGGCACAGATGTATTATTCCTATGGACATGAGAGCAGGAGAGTTACCCCAACTCCTCCCTCATATGTCATAGGGTGGCAAGGTTAAGAGAAATATACCCCCCACACCTCTTGCCACCTACAACAGGGAGGAAAACTGGCCATGGGGGCATGAGAACGGAAGAACTGGCCCTGTCCCTTACCAAGTTCAGATATTGGAAGAGCAGGCCCTGCACTTCTTCTGGAAAAACACCAGAGCTGTCCCTAGTGATGTGAGTATGAGTGAGCCTGATCCAAGGCTTGAGAGCAGGAGAACTGGCCCTCATTCCTTGATGCATGCTGCATTGTGAGAGCTAACCTGGGCAGTGCTGGAGACCTCTCCTTGGTGGTAAAGATGAGCGAAAGCTGATGAACTGGCCAACCCAGCCACCACCCAGGCCCAAAGCCAGGGCTAAAAGGTAGCTCACTGCAAGATCTACCTCATCTATGCACTGGTGGAGCATGTGAGGGGGCCAGACCTGTAGGATCTCCATGACACAAAGCAACAACAGGATAACCAATAGGAATCCTAGTGAAGACACAGTCACAGTAGTTTATCAGAAACCAAAGGCCTGGAACAAGATCAATGACGCCTTACAATGAACACTTAGAAGCAAAGATGTATGGACTAAAGGGTCTACTGTATGACTCACTGGGCCACACTATTTCACATCAAGAGTTTACTTATTTGTTTTTTTGTTTTATTGGTTTTGTTTTTATTTTTGTTTGTTGTTACATTTATTTGGTTTTGGTTTTACTTCTTAATTTTATTTTGGGGCAGGAGAGATTGGAAGGACAGAGGGGAGAACTGTAGGATAGGAAGCTGAGTGGGATGAGGATGCATGATATAAAATCTACAAAGAATCAATAAAAAGTTAAAAAAATAGAAGAAAAAGACTTCTTTTGGAATCCTCTTACCCTCATAGAATCATGGCCATGCTTTTAGAAAGGAAGCAACCATTTAACACCTTACATTGTACTAAAGATACTTGACTTGCATTGACAGAGAGATGGCTTTTCTTGTTGAAAATGCTGTAACTTTCATTCAATTCCACCTCGTAAATAAGTGTTATTTTGCAATACATAGAGCAGTTGAGGTGACACTAGATTAGAATATCTTCATATTTGGGGTCAAATGCAGAGTTGCTACAAGTGAAATTGGGTGAAAACTAGAAAGAGAATGCTACATTGCATCAGCTACCTGCTACTTTGAGTTTTTAAAGTTTAATCTTGTGACATTCTCATTCAAGAAGACATCATTCATAGTTGCCATTTGGTGATTTAAAAAGAAAAATAGGCATTTTTAGTATGGAAAAACATAAGTATTAGTAAAGAAGCTGGTGATTCAAATTAGATCAGCAGTCTACCACACTATGCTTTTGGAAACAAGCAAATGGAAGGTAGTTATTTGTGATTACATCTCTGTAGGTAAACACATAGCTTTTGTAACGTTATCCATGCCCATGAATCACTGGGATTCTAATTGGTTTTATCTAACTGTTGCAATTCTTAGAAAGTTTGAGGATGTGTTTGCTCTAATTTTAGATCTGTATCTTTGATTATCTAGAGTGCATTTCATCTTATTCTTTGCCTGTTACGTCCTCAATCAGGAAAGCCAGTTTCTACTTGGAGAATCCCATTCACTTCATTTAAAAGGATTGTTTTGAAATATGACTATTAAAATGTAATATGTTCAATTTTACCAAGATTTTGAAGGTAATTTTCAATGGATATCTTGCATGCGTGCAAGAAGAAAGATAACTTTAGCAATGAATTGGTAAAGAATGTAGAAGCAAAAAATTTAAAACTCAGTATTATTATTTTTTCTTATATAAAATATCAATATTCTAATGTAAGTTGATAGGAACTGTATATCATGTCTTCAGCACAAGTATTCAGGATGATCTTCATCCTGAGGGGCTATTCATTTATTTCTCGTTCCTTTGAGCCACTTGGTTCTCTGGTGGGCAACCACTTACCTCTGTTTTATACTCCATAATTATCTTTCTCGTTCCTTCCCCCTTGATGAATGTCATATTTCCCTTAAAGAATTTTATTATTGATGAGAAATTTAATAAATTAATTAACCTTATTTCCAAGATAAATACTTCATGGATGATCTCTTCTATGACTCTTTTAAAATACTCTTCACACTCATGTCTTTATAACAGGATGAATTCTTGTAGAATATTTTTTTAAAACACTCAAGAGACAAAATAGGGTCAAAAAAGATGTTCTAATAATTTCCCCCATTAACCCTGACTCTAGAACATAATTCCTATAACAAAAAAAAATGAAACAAACAAACAAAAAAAAACCGAAATAGCACATCCTGAATGTGTAATCACTGTTAAACAGATGAAGAAAGTGATATGCATACATATAGTGGAAGACCGTTTGGCCTCTCTCGGGAATATAATCCAGTCATTTGTAGCAACAATGATCAAAGAGAAATTGCTATGCTAAGTGAAATAAGCCAGACCCAGAAAGGCAAGGTCAGCATTGTCTTGTTCAAATGTGGACTATAAAAATGTTTGTCTTCTGAATGATAATAAGCAGAGGCTGGAGACAGGTTAATAATGGATTCTGGATTTCATCCAGAGAGGGACAACTAAGATTGGTGTGCTGTTGCATGGGATGGTGACGCTACACAGCTATGATGTTTATTTCAAGAAGGTGGAACAAACGTTTCTAAAAGATTTTACTGTAATGAAATAATAAGCAAAGAAATAGATGCATTTTCATCTGTTTTATATATTACCCATATTGAAACATCGCATACTACCTCACTAATATGAATAGTCCTTATAATTTTATGTATCAGTGAATAATAAACCTACATAATTTAGTAAGGAAGGAAATCAGTACAAGGTTTGGTCTTCTTTTTTTTTTTTGGTTGTTTGTTTGTTTTTAAGGGACACCAAACTTCATAGCCACTGAAGGATGTCAACAAGAACCATGACACTTTCTAAATCTCTGTTCATATGGAAGCTGTGTATACTTATAGCAACCCAGAATGCTTAAAGGCTAAAGGGTGTTCAGATATTGAACTGTAGAGAGCAAACAAAATGAAGGTTAAGCTTGACGTCATGTTTCTGCTCAAACCTTCATAAATATACAGTTTAGTAACAGGGTGAGTCCAGGGCTTCGTTGACTAATTATGTGGACATCATGTCATTTAAAGTCTTGTCTCATCAGCTGTAGCCTTTGCAAGTTACCTTATCTTTCAAAATATCCATCTGAGCAAGCTACAGCATGATATTTACACTTACCTTATTAAATTATCATGGGACTGAAGAACAAAATTTACATAAAACCTAGTCTTTAACAAAACATATACCCAGTGACTTTTATTTCTAATTTATTAATCTAGACAGTTAATCATAAATTGGTTGGAGTTTAAAATGGATACTTTTAGAGAATCTTTGGAAGAATTACCGTTACTTTTCCTGAAAGGAAATCTTAAAGTGTATTGAAAGAGCATTAGACTGTATAAACTTCATGAACTTTGTATGTCATTGAGCAAATCAATAGAAACTTTTACAAAGTGAGTATGTGTGTTACCTAGGAGAAACTAGCAACTAGAAGTTCTGAATTTTTAACCTTACAAACACAGTCCATGAAGTTACCATGGATGTCTCAGAGCCCCATAAAATGGTTAAAGGTTAATTTGTGCAATTATTTTCTATCCTGAATAGATGAATGGATACTAAATGACTTGACCTAAAACGAGTGAGCTAATAGCAAACTTGGGAATGATTTTACTAGACTCAACTCCTTGTTTCTTATTTTATGAGGCCAATTCTCTTCTTAAATATACTGCATGAAATCACAATTAATATCCTATTACTTTTTTTAAAGATCTGTTTTATTTCCCATTAAAGAGTTTTAGAGGAGTCAGCATCATCTAACCTGATAGATTTTATAACTGCAAAATGTAAAAACTCATTAACCTACATTAGCAAAATTATTGGCAAACCGTAAATTAAGTAATCAAAAATGGCAGTCTAATGACTTTTGCATGGGTCTTTTGAAATTAGGTTTATTATTGACATCCATTGCCTTATAATAATTTATTTTAGTTGTCAGTAAATTTAAAAGTATTTTTGCAAACATCTACAGAATGCTCTTCAGGAAGTATTAGCAATAATTTGGTCGGCAGAGTGAAGCGAGCTGCCTGTGGCGTTTGAGGTCTACAGTAGTCCCAGTGTGATAAGGCTCCTCAGCCATGTGTTGTAATAGGAGTGGCAGGGCTGCGTCCCCAGCACCCCAGCCGCCTGCTAGCTTATGCCCCGAAATAACACCACACAAACTGTATTCATTTAAACACTGCTTGGCCCATTTCTATCTTGCCTCTTCTAGGCTAATTCTCACATATTAATTTAGCCCATTTCTAATCATCTGTGTAGCACCATTAGGTGCACTTACCGGGAAGATTCTAGCCTACGTCCACCCTGGGTCGGAGCTTCATCGCGTGTGCCTGGGGGAGGGGAGGATGGCATCTCTCTGAGGGTCTGCCCCTGAGAGGAGAGCTGTCCAGTCTGAGCTCACTTCCTCTTCCTCCCAGCATTCTGTTCTGTTTACTCCTCCCACCTATGTTTTAACCTATGAGGGCCAAGTAGTTTCTTTATTGCTTAACCAATGAAATCAACAGATTGATATATGACACTCCCACATCAGCCATGTGCCTATCACCACACACTATCATATAAAGTGGATCAGCAACTTGGCTTTCTTGTGGAAATCTTTACAGAAAAATAAGTTGTATGATCCACTGAGATGTTTTGAAAGTGTTGAACGCTCTCCCTTCTATTAAATCTTTTGCACATACATAAGATTTAGTAGCATAGTAACAAGAACCAATTGTAGTCTCAGACAGGTGTCAGTTGGTAAATGACAGCCCACAGGGCAAAGCTGGCCTGCTGTCTGCATTTGCAATGCTGGCAAGCCAAAGGTGGTGCTGACATTTTTAAGAGGTTGAAAATATCAAAAGAAGAATAATACTTTATGACACATGAAAACCAAATGAAATTAAAGGTTTAAGTTTAGGGGAACATAGGTGTCCCCCTTTGGTTATTTAAGACAGAGTATAGTAATTGGAAGAGAGGCCCTGTGGTCTCCGAAACCTAATAAGGAAATGGTTTTCTCTCTCTTTTAATACAGTTTGCTGATCTTTGGCCTAGAGAATACTGTCCCTCCCATGCTGGTTTTATTAAGTGACTCTATTAATTACCTAATGCTTATTACGTTCTTCACGGCATGTAGGCTTGTTAGCTTTGGTTCCTGATTTCTGATCAAAGTCAGGATCTGGTACTTTGGACCTGAGGTGAACCTGACTATCAGGAATAAAATGGATGGATGGACAGATGGCTGAATGGAGTATCAGGAAACAGAATTCTGGAGCATGCTTCCAGCAACATTAACATACTTCTTCCCACTAGGCTATGCCTTCTAAAATTTTTGCTACCATCCTAAAACAACACAATCAGCTAGGGAGCAAGTGTTCAAATTGTGAGCCTGTGGGAACACTTTGTAGTGAAATACAAAATATTTATATATTAACAAAATGGGTTGATAATAATAAAAGGGACTGTATAAGATAGGTGAGTGCTTAAGAACACTGCCTTCAGTTTCTACCACACGCATGGTTGTTTACAACCATCTGTAAGTCCCGTTTCTGCCAGATGCCCTCTTCTGACCTCCACAGACACCAGGCATACAAAATGGTGCACAGAGAAACATACAGACAAAACACCTACACACAAAGAATTTATAACACATGAATCTAAATCTACTAAAAATGAGTAAATACTGAAAACAAACCTTAGAGTTTGAACTTTTAAAAGATTCCATACATACAGCACACTGAACATAAACCTCCTCTTGTTCTCAGTTATCTGTGATGTTGATGTTATTGGGATCAATTTTTACAGCCTTTTGTGTCTGTGTGTGCTACAGATATTGTCAGTGCAGGTGTTTCAGTGGACCCACCATCCTTAGGCTTATTCCAGAAACTCTCACCAGTAATTCTCTTGCTCTGTCCATGAGATCGGCTTGTTGTCATCTTTTTCTTAGAAGTAAGTGAAAACTTGTTCAAAAATACCCTGAATTGTTTACGGAATTCTTTAGACTGCAGTGTTCGTTAACCTGCCCCCGCGGTTGCATTTCACATTTCCTAGCTGGGAAGCACAATTGTTACATCACTGCAAGCTGCCCCTCACTCGAGCCGGAGCACTGAGACTTGGTCTCAAATCAGCAAGAAAGCGGTGTTCCTCCATGCAGCCGTATTCAGCACCCAGAATCACACCACTGCTGTTGCTTTCCTGTGTTAGACCCATTGCCTGGTTTATCTGAGTTTACATTTTAGAAATGAAGAGAAAATGAGAAGAAGAGTTATAATTCAGCCATTCTCTGTTCATCAAACTCCTTTTCAGTGGCTAATGGGTACCTCTTTCCTCCTACCGTCTTTAAGAAGCAGGCACAGACTTCCCTATTCACGAGGACAACCATGTTTTCCCTGCCTTTTTCAAGGTTCCTTTTCCTGACATAATAGATAATAATTTTCCAGACAAAACTTTTTAGTTTGATAATATGGTGGACTGCCATAATTAGCATATCTGTGAACACTGAGCCTATATTCCTAGTTCCAAGGAAGAAGTTTTGCCTCAGCGTAATTTGTATCACATCTTTGACTGCTTTTTCCATGATTGTATTTTCTCAAATACAAACCACTACTACAGGTATTATTAGTTGTCTCTTTTCATTCTCCAGTTTGCTCAATTCTTATGAGTTATCCGGCTAAAAATAAAACTATTTTGTTTTATTTCTAATTTTTATGTCTTTTTACATAATTATGAATTTTTGCAAGTTATTTCATTTATTATTATTGTTAATGTTTTATATTGCAATTTGATATTTTAAACCAAGGACAGAGTCTTGGCACATGCTAGGCAAGCTGTTTGCTCTGACCTGCATCCCCAACCATACAATCTGATTCTTCAGCTTTCCATTTTCTATGCTTCATTTACTCCTGAATGGAGAATTGAGTATAATCCAGGGACAATCATGTGTCTAGTATCACCCATTGCAGTGGGCCTTAGAGCTTTTGTTTCCTTCATGTGAAAATTGCACATTTTAAGTTTTAACCTATTAAGAGATTTAATAAAATGGCCTAATGTTGTATCTCAATGAACCTTGGATTCAATCTGAAGTAGTGCAATGAGTAAACTACATATACACACATATATTATTTTTGGAAAGTAGCTATGCTGGCCTCTATACCATCAATTCCTCTAATGATATATCATTTTTATACTTGTATGGTACTTCTTAAACTTTTATGAAAGTCTCTTATTTCACATGAAGTAAAACATAATTATGGAATAAATTTCTTCCCTTAGGATTATAGAGGTATTCCTTTTGTTATATTTATATGTTCATTTGTGTGTATTGTGTGTGTGTGTGTTTCTGTATGTGTATGTATGTGTGTGTGTGCGTGTGTGTGCTATGAAAGTCACAGGATAATATGAGGGTGTCAGTTTTTTCCTTCCACTATGTGAGTTCTAGGAATCAAATGTAAGTTTTTATGTTTAGCAGTAAGCTCCATCACCTGCAGATGAACCTTACCAACCCTACTGAAGAAGTCTTTATTTTTAGTTTATGTATATGCGTGTTTTGACTGCATGTTTGCCTATACACTGAGTGTATGTGTGCCAATGGAGGACATAAGAGGTAATCAGTTACTGGAACCACAGACAGCTACCTTGTAGGTATTGAGAATTGAAACCGGGTCCACCCTACCCCCACCCCCACAGAGGTATTCTAAAGTCCTTCTGCTTCTATATTGAGTGTGTGTGTGTGTGTGTGTGTGTGTGTGTGTGTGTGTGTGTGTGTGTGTGTAACAAGGAAACTTTGTCTTTTCATTTAATATACAGGTATTTCTGCTAAACCTTTATGTCCAAGGCTTTTAGGTAACTCTGGTGTTAGAATAAAATACTAAGAGGTTAATGCTTTATTTTTATCTTAAAATTATAGGTGTTATGAACTCCTTTCTGTTGTTTTCTGACCTACTAATGTTACATATCATTATAGTGACAGTATTTTATTAGCATAAGTTCATTCTTCAAGTTGACAGAGAATGTTTTTTGAATAATAGACTGGTTTATCTTTAAGGTCTTTGCCTGTGTATTCTCTATGCCCACACTCTATACATTATTTATCTTCCCCTGATTACAAAATGTCATAATATTCAAGTTCTTATATTTAAAATTCCTAAGTATTAACCTGATCATGGCAGACACAAAGCCAAAGAACAACTTATCTTGTACAGTTTTTGGTTCTAGATGTAGGCAAAACAAATGAAAGATGTTGTTTTTCCACTGTGTTATGCCTGAAACCTTAGTGTTTCCTTCCTCTGTGGGAAGGTGCTGTGATAATTCTTGTATTAGAAGTCATGGAGAACAACATGCCAGAGCACCACAAAGTAGAAATCTTTTGTTGTGTGCTGTCACTGAAAATGGCAGAGATGTGCCCAGCTTCAGTTGAGGCACAGTTGGGCCCCTGGAATGATCTCCGGTGTTGGAGTCTTCTGCTTCTAACTGGCTTGCTCAGAGGCAGCTTACTGCTCAGGGAGCATACTAGACTCTGGCAATCAAGCTGCAGGCTGGCAGCTCTCAGCACATGTTCTGCTGTGGAGCAGAAAGCTTTCCACTGGTTCTTGATCACATAAGGCAGTTCTTGGCTTCTGTTAGTTGGAACTGTGGCATATGGTCATCTCTAAATCCTTGGTGTATTTTAAGTTCTGACATCTCATAAGTATCCAATTGCATGTCTGAGAAAGTCAGAGGAAGGAGTACCCAGGCAAGGATGGATGGCATCCTTTTCTCTTCTTTTTTTTTTAACTTCTTTTTATGCTCTCTCATTAAAAATAACCAAAACAGGTGTGGTGGTGCATATCTTTTAATTCCAGCATTCAGGCAGCAAAGGAGGCAGATCTCTGAATCTGAGGCCAACCTGGTTTACAGAATGAGCTCCAGGATAGCTGGGGCCACACAGAGAAACCTTGACTTGAAAAACCAAAAGATAAAAAAACTTAAAAGGAAATAATACCCAAACCTGTTTTAGCAAAGGATTTATGTCAGGAACCTAAAGAATGGGAGGTGTAAGTTAGAGAGGCCAGATCTTCGTATTTCACTATTACTAATCATTATTTTTTATTTTATTTTTTTTAATTTTTTTATTTATTGAGGATTTCCGCCTCCTCCCCGC
>NC_022036.1:3760651-3767802 GCF_000317375.1 Microtus ochrogaster
TTATTAGAGATGGGTTGATCGGGATATCAGAATTAGCCAGTAAGGGCTAGAGCTAAAGGGCCAAGCGGTGATTAAATGAACACAGTGTCCATGTAATTATTTCGGGTAGAGCTAGCCATGTGGGCGGCCGGGTGCCGGGACGCAGCCTGCCGCTCTTATTTCTACATACATTGACTAAATGCTTTCAGCGGTGATATAAGAGTAAATTGGGTCTGGGAGTAGGGAAGATACCAGGAGTTGTCCTGGATTCAGTGTTAACATATAATGATCCAGAAGTCCTAATGAATCTGAGAGTAAACTGTAACCTATTTCATTTTCAACTTGAAACATTGTTCTCATTGATAAGCTTTAGTCTGTTTTAAGAATGTTAAGCTTAACAATTTAATATTTTTTTGATTGGTATATCGTCTATTGAATGAGCCTTTTAGGAGACTTAGTTGCCTGCCTGCCTGAAGATCAACAAATATTCTATAATTGAAAAATTTAAAAACATTAGTACAGAGCACAGAATTGGAGGAGCATCAAATCTTTTACCTCTAGCAACATTCTCCCACCTAGGTAGAGTATATGCACTGTTGGGAACACAGGGTCCTTACTGTGTGCTACTCAAGGACCACAGGTGCAGCAGTGAATACAACAGCAGTGAACAACAGTGAAATCACTCCATATCTACAGAAAGTGCCTTATAGTATGAAGGGACTATAAGTAGCACATAGAATGTTAAGATATGGTAGTCCTTCCAGAAAAGCCAGGAAGGTGGAAGTTTTGAACAGGGTAAGTGAATTCTAGAGATCCCACTATCAGCTCTGCCTTGATTGTCTAAGGGGATAGGAGAGGCAGGAAGAGGTGCAGAGAAAAATGTAGAGCTCAATAAAAATCAATTTAAAAAAAGAACTCATTAAATAGGATGGTATGGTGGAAGAGCCTCTTGAAGAAGTTTTAACAGAGTCCAAGGAAGAAAAGGAGTTAGTTGTGAAGAGTTTTCATGCATTAAATATTCTGTTTTAGGGACAACAACTTTCTGACATGAACACTCTTCTCTGCATAGTTTACAGAGGAATGCTAGGAGAGAGCCAGTATAAAATGATAGCAGTTTGGAAGGTTATCTGTAGAAAAGAAATAAGTCACTTTAATAATTAAGAGCCAAATCTGCAGTTCCATTGGTGTTGAGTTATATGGTATTCTTAAGGGCACCATGACAATTTGAGGATTTTGGAGTTTCTTGAATGGGGGAATGTAAAGTTCAAGGAAATGAAAATTGTATTTACTTTGTGTCTGTATAGCAGATTCATAGGGCTTATTCACAGCAGCATGCACGTCATGGTGGTAGACAAGACATGATGGGGATGATGATGGTGGCGGGATGATGGTGGTAGGGGTGGTGGTGATCATAGTAATGGAGGTGTCAATGGTGATGGTAGTGGTCATGGTGGAGATGGCTGTGATAGTTGAAATGGTGATGTCAGCAATGATACTATAAATGGCAGTGGTGTTGGAAGTTGTGATGATGGTGGTCATGGTGGTGTGGGTGATGGTTGGGAAGTAATGGTGGTGATGGCTGTTGGGTTGTTGTTGTTGCAGGTAGTGGTTACAGAGATGTTGGCGGTGATGTTTTATAGGGGAATTATAGGAGTGACAAATCCCCAGCCACCTTTGCATATCGTTCTTTTTTAGAGCAACCACTCTGATTAGTTACCAACACATGCATTTTCTGTATTCTCTATTTCCTATTACTTTAGAGCCTTAATTTTCATATTTCTTCCCATATTTCTTAGCTTATTAATTCAGCAGATTTAGATAACTAATATGTTCTAGTGACAACTGTTGTTGATGATTTAAAGCTTTACATTTATGTAATACCTAATACCTCATGGCATAGTTTTACCTATAATTTTATGTGAGTGATCTCTTGTGTAGAACCTTCATGAAATATTTATAGTCATAGTTGCCATTTTTCTAAGTTCTTACTTGTCTTGTGTTCCAATTCATCTTAAACTATAGCTTTTATCGCATGATTTATCTATGTTCTATAACTTCATCACTTACAGGATG
Source organism: Microtus ochrogaster (assembly GCF_000317375.1). Classification (NCBI taxonomy): domain Eukaryota; kingdom Metazoa; phylum Chordata; class Mammalia; order Rodentia; family Cricetidae; genus Microtus; species Microtus ochrogaster. The sequence continues at coordinate 3,762,704 of NC_022036.1, forward strand.
TTGTATAAGTCTTTTTGAGTGCATCTACGTATTGTTATTTCTTATGTAGACATTTGAGAACAAGAGCTTTTCTGAAGAGGCTAGGATCTATGCTATTGGAATGAGAAAATAGAAAAACTTTCTTGTATTGTTAAGTTCTTTGTAATTTTAACATAAATCATCCTGAGGAATCATTTTCAAAACAGTTTATAATATTTAATCCTTTATGGTATTTTCTTAATAAAATGTCTGGCTTAGTCAGAATGTTATTTTTTACATATATTTTCATTTTACCTATTTTTTGTTGAGAACTTGCCTTGTAGAATATAGTGGGTCTCCTTTCCCTGTGGTTCTATTTTCTGTAGACTCAGTTAAAGTCAATTGAGGTCCCAGCATATTAAATGAACATCCCTAGAATTTTTTTAATAATGCCAAAGTTTAAAATTATATAGCATAAGGGATGGAGAGATGGCTCAGCAGTTAAAAATACTGCCTGCTCTTCCAAAGGTCCTGAGTTCAATTCATCTGTAATGAGATCTGGTGCCCTCTTGGGGAAGAAACCTGGTCAGTGGTTCTCTTCAAGTTAGACCATGAAACCCAATATGGACAAGTTCAACAGAACTGACATATATGGGCTGGCCATGCATGTGTGTGCATTGCCGGCGTAAAAAAAAAAAAAAAAAAGGTAAGTGGCATCACCATGTCTTACAACATCTGGATCTGTCGTGTGTGGGCCTTTTTTTCAGTGTATCCACACTATATATTTTACCTGCTATAGGTGAACTGGTTGCCAACTCAGCATGGCAGCTCCTGGGGTGTTCATATGCAAGCGACCCTTCTATAGGCACCTTGTTCACCATACTTGACATTCATCTTTATTCATCTCATCCCATTGTACCACACAGGTGGCAGACAGGCTTTGTGTCTTTTCACAGTGTCACAGTGAAAAATGTGAAGCCATAACAGGGAATGTTGAGAATGACAGGGATTTAATGCTCTTAAAGTCTGTTGTTGTTGGCAATATTTTTAATTTATCTTATGCTGAAGTTATAAGTCAAACATTATTAAAGGTATATATGGGTGTTATGTGTGACTGTCCTCCAGGCCAAGCAGCCTCTTTTTTGGGGGTTGTTCATCTGTGCCCCCTTGTACAAGATCATCCCAGCTGGCTGGTGATGACTTACAAGATTCTCCCCTGAGTATCCAAGATGCTCCCTGCCACCTGCAGTGCTGCCTGGGGGAAGGGCTAAAGCACACAGTAGTGGGGAAGACAGGAAAAATACTCTATCAATGTTACTACAATAGAAGCCCTCTTTCCTGCTGAGTAACACTTTCTAGGTGCAATCAGTTGTAGGGCTAGGGAGGTGCTCACACCCTTGTAAGTAATTCCTCACCTATGTTCTGCAAGAAAGCCCAATAACATCATTGATTCCCTGGTGTGAACTTTGGGAAAACATTCAGACATTGCTTTATGTCTCCCCCACAGAAGAAATTATAACAAAAGTATGTACAGGGAAATATAGGGTATGTTGCACTTGGTATTATTCGAATGCGCAGGCACTCACTGTGGGTCTTGCTCTCAGATGCCCTGGCCCAGGGAGAGCCTGAGATTCTCAAGAAGGGTGTTGTATTCAACTTCCCGCCTCGCTGTTGTCCTTGGATCACTATGAAGCCAGGGAGCAAACACATCTCTCATATCTGAGCACTGAAGCCGAGGAGGACAATTTTTATTATTTGATATTCTGTCTTAAATGACTTAACAATAATTGGTTTCTAGCCATAAATAAAGGACATTGAGCCTATAATTTGTGATCCCAGAGAAGCTAAATAAGAAGATGAACCCAAAGAAAAACATATAGTCATCGCCTGGATATGGGAGAACCTTCATCTTGCGATGGATGGACATAGAGACAGAGACCCACACTGGAGCACTGGACTAAGCTCCCAAGTTCCAAATGAGGAGCAGAAGGAGGGAGAACATGAGCAAGGAAGTCAGGACCACGAGGGGTGCACCCACCCACTGAGACAGTGGGGCTGATCTATTGGGAGCTCACCAAGGCCAGCTGGACTGGGACTGAATAAGCATGGGATAAAACCGGACTCTCTGAACATGGCAGACAATGAGGGCTGATGAGAAGTCAAGGACAATGGCACTGGGTTTTGATCCTACTGCATAATCTGGTTTTGTGGGAGCCTAGCCTGTTTGGATGCTCACCTTCTTGGACCTGGATGGAGGGGGGAGGACCTTGCACTTCCCACAGGGCAGGGAATCCAGACTGCTATTCGGACTGGAGAGGGAGGGGGAATGGTGTGGGGAGAGGGGGAAAGGAGTGGTGGGAGGGGGAGGGAAATGGGAGGCGGAGAGGAGGCGAAAATTTTTTCAATAAAAAAATAAAAATGACTTAACAATCAGTGCCAGTGGAATGCATACCAGAAAATAAAATTCTAGGCAAATGTTTTTAATTTTATATGATTCCATGGAGTACAACTAAGACCAGTTATAAGACAATAAATGGTGATATATTCTATCTTGACATATAATGTGGTAGATTTTTAATAGAACTGTTCAGATTTCAATATATTAGACATAAATTTCCTGTCACTGTAGGATTGCACTATTTTAATGGGCAGGATGTAAGAAGGCCAAGTTTGATCAGCATTAGTGATTGTTTTAGCCACTAGCACTAGAAAAGTTAACCTACCCTACTTTTCTACCCTTGCTTAGTAAGAAATTATAGGTAATTTCAAAACCATTGTATGATATACATGAGGTGTAAAACTGGGAAAAGTAATAAACATGTAATTACCACCCAACTTAAGTATATTTGTCTATAAAATTCAGGGTAGCTTTGTTTCATTGCTAAATCTAAATCATTATAATGCCTTATATCTTTTTGTACTTTAACAAAAATTGTTAATTAAACCTGATAATTAATATAACTGGTTGCCATAAGCATGAGTAGGTTCTGCATTGAAGGATTCAAACAATCAAGAATTGAAAGGCAATTCAGAAGAAAAGAATCCCATCCATAATGGAGTGGGGAGGACCTTGGACTTCACACAGGGCAGGGAACCCTGACTGCTCTTTGGACTGGAGAGGGAGGAGGAGGGGAATTGGGAGGATGGGGGAGTGAAATGGTAGGTGGGGAGGAGGTGGAAATTTTTAATAATAATAATAAAATAAAGTTAAAAAAGAATCCCATCCATAAAGAGCACATGTAGACTTTTACCTTACCATTTAACATTAAGGTTTCTGCATAACAGCTGCTCATGTGGGATTTACTGCAGGAAATAAAGACACAGTTTCATGTCTGTGGGAGGATGTGCAGAGGTCATATTCTAATGCTGCTCCATTCCACATCATATGTGGAGCCTTGTGGGGTGTGGTATCAACAGTGTTCTAGAACAATTCTCTGTAGGACTGTATGCAGTTACTTGTCTGTGGGTCTATATCTCATGAACATATGATACATCTGTGCTTCTATGTGTGTTTATTCTTTTTAACCATCAGAATGTTAAGGTGTTTGATTATGCAGTTATTTTATTTTTGTTCATGAGTGTAGGGAGATGTGTACCAATGTGATCTTTGTTTGCATTTTTCTGATTGATAAAAACCAGTATCTTTTTATATTATTGATTTGACTTATTTCTTGTTGTCTAACATGTTTATCAAAATAATTTCCTATTTTTTTCATGTCTTTACTTATTCTTTATCAATCCTTAGCCATTCCTTCTTCTGGATAGTAAACCTACCCTTTGTAGGTAGAAACTGGTTCCTAGTGTTTGGATGTTTCTTTCTCTCTTTAAGCTTATTGGTTATTAATTTTGAGTAAAATGGGAAGTTTTTATTTCATTTAAGAGATCACCTATCCCAAAGTCTGTTCACTTTCCTGACTCTATTTCTTGTCTGATGTTCAGTTTCCAAATGTGCATATACTCTTTCTCCCCAGTTCTTCAAGAGTGTTCATCCAAACAGGTGCATATTCCATATCGCTGGGTACCAGTCATATTCCTAGAGGAAAGCTCTGCACCATACAGATGACTACCTCTGCCCTGGGGGTATTTGTCCTCCTTTGTTTCAGTTTGCCAACATTCTTGTTTTTAATTACTTTAAACCCGAGGAAGGGCAAGTTCAGTCAGCCATCTTACTTCAAAAATATCCTTGGTTATTTTGGCTCTTCATTGTTTTGCATGCACTTTATATTAATATTTTCAAATTTCATATAGAGTATCATTGACTGGATGGGGGCATTTATTACTTTCCTAAGCTTGAGGATCTTTGTTTTTTTTCTACGTTACCTTCTGTGTATTTCTTTGTTTCTCTCTTTCTCTCTCTCTCTCTTTCTCCACACACATGTATACACACACACACACACACACAGATTCTAAGTAATGTAGACCCTTAAGGTAGTTTTTGCTTGGAATAATTATACATAACTCTATATATGAATTATAAAATATAATGTTTTATAATATCTATCTATATGTAGCATATTATAAAATGTAAGATACTTTTGTAAAGAATTTTTCAAAATGTTTTTTGGCTTCTGATCTAGTGATCCTACTTTGAAGCCTGTCATACTGAACAGATCCAAGCCTGCAAAAGGGCAAGTTTGATATTAGTAGAGGCATGATTATTTCCCCAGTACAAGGCTTCCTGATGAAGTCATTTTATAGAGAATGTGGCTTGGTGCAAAAGCCAAAATACTATTTCAGATAAAGCTACTATTTCACACTACCTGTCAAAAGGAAAATTGTGATTTAAAAATGAACTGAAAATGACTTTCTTCAGATGCACATTAAACCTAAGCAAGCTTTTCTAGGAGTTTTTCCTGAATGGCAAGAAGAAGATATGGAGTCCGACTGTCTTTCTGTTTGTCTTTCTCATGAGTAATCAAATTAAATTTATATTTTATGTGATACTAGTCAAAATGTTCGTGTTTAATTCTGCTAGTCTATGTTTATAGTATCTGGTAGACCCCTTCTGTTGTAATACGAGCGGCAGGGCTGCATCCCCAGCACCCCAGCCACCTGGCTAGCTTATGCCCCGAAATAACAACACACAAATTGTATTCATTTAAACACTGCTTGGCCCTTTAGCTCTAGTCCTTACTGGCTAA